>NC_052619.1:53763715-54063715 GCF_016545825.1 Eucalyptus grandis | reverse complement strand
TTTGTTTTAGTAAAAACGAAATTCCAAAAGTCTTGTTGCAGATTCTTTTAAAATTAGACTCCTTCCATCCAAATCAAAATTAAGTTTCATCTGTTAGCTCAAAAGCTCGGGGAAGAAGAGAATATAGGTGGGATCCATTGCCTAAACTCCTCTTCTTTTTGAAAGGAAAAGAACGACTTTTCGTACAAAGGCGGGCCTTAATTATCAAGATCTTTGTTCCTTCACCACAAAACTATTAGAAGGGAAGATTTTCTTAGGGTGCGAATGGTAACGTTTTGTTTCTTTTTTGTTCTAACGAAACAAAAAAAGTGTTTGTTAACGATTTTTGAAACAAAAGAACGCGTTTGGTAACGTTTGGTCAAGAATAAAAATGAACAGAAACACGTTTGGTAAATTTTATTCTTTTTTTGTTTCTTTTAATTTTTTAAACATTTTTATTTTATTTTTTATTTTTTCCTTTCTTTTTATTTTTTCCTTTTTTCGGCCGGTCACCGGCCTCCGGCGACCGGCCGACGGGGCCGGCAGCCTCGCCCAGCCACGGCGAGGCTCGCCGGCCCTCGGCGAGGCGGAGGCTCGCCGTGGTTGGGCGAGGCTCGGCCTCGCCTTGGCTGGGCGAGCTCGGCCTCGCCCAGATCCGGCGAGGCCGAGCGTCGCCGGCCCCCGGCGAGGCTCGGGCTCGCCGGATCTGGGCGAGCTCGAGCTCGCCCAGCCATGGCGAGGCTCGGGCTCGCCGGATCTGGGCGAGCCCGAGCTCGCCCAGCCATGGCGAGGCTCGGCGTCGCCGGCGCGGGCGAGGCCGAGCCTCGCCTTGGCTGGGCGAGCTCGGGCTCGCCCAGATCCGGCGAGCCCGAGCCTCGCCATGGCTGGGCGAGCTCGGGCTCGCCCAGATCCGGCGAGCCCG
Source organism: Eucalyptus grandis (assembly GCF_016545825.1). Taxonomy (NCBI): domain Eukaryota; kingdom Viridiplantae; phylum Streptophyta; class Magnoliopsida; order Myrtales; family Myrtaceae; genus Eucalyptus; species Eucalyptus grandis. Next base: position 54,062,814 of record NC_052619.1, on the reverse strand, counting down.
AGCCTCGCCATGGCTGGGCGAGCTCGAGCTCGCCCAGATCCGGCGAGCCCGAGCCTCGCCGGGGCCGGCGACGCTTGGCCTCGCCCGCGCCGGCGACGCCGAGCCTCGCCGGGGGCCGGCGACGCTCGGCCTCGCCGGATCTGAGCGAGGCCGAGCCTCGACGGCCGGTCGCCGGCCATGGCCGAGGCCGGCGACCGGCGAAAGAGAAAAGAAGAAAAAAAGAAGAAAAGAAGAAGAGAAGAAGAAGAGAGAGAAGAAGCTCGCCCAAAATGTTTCTTCATTTTTGTTTTCTGGAACAAGAAACAACAATTTGTTGTTTTTTTTCTGTTCCTATTTTGTTCCGAAACAAAAACAAAAAGAACAAAACGCAACCAAACGCGTTTCTGTTCCTTTTTTGTTAAAAGACACTTTCCGTACAAAGTGTGCCGGAAACACTTTTTGGGAGTGTTTCCATGCACGCCCTTAATGACTTTCTGGGAGGTCGCTGAACTTGGAAGCCAAAGATTTGGCTGAATATGCAGGGAGTTGTGGGCCAGTTTTACTGCAAAATTGGTCAGTAAGGATACTTTCTGGAATCACTGCAGCCGGCCAAAGTTGACAAATTATTTACATTTCTTAACGCAGAAAATCACTGGGTCATGTGGTGTAGAAATTTTGGATTGAGAATTGACTTTTGCCCCCAAATAATTCATTCAAAGCCAAGTCAACAAAAGTTGACAGCACCCCATGTGATCACCGAGCGCTGACAGCACCCGCTCCATCCATCCATAATCACGACCCCATTTTCCTCTGTTTCACTACACTCGAAATCAATTGCATTTGTCTTTATGCTACTGGCAAAAGACCCAAATGCCCTCATGGCGAGAAATTTATATATCTTTTTCCTTTTGGATATTAATTTTAATGATAAACAGAGCCAAGGGACCCTCACCGTTGTTTAGAAAATCGAGCGAACTCACTAAGTCAAGGCCCATACAGGCGGCCGAGCAACCCAGATCTGTGACCATGCGAGGTTAGCGACTTTTGTCGATTGCGAATTCCATGGACATAGATTATGAGCTCTATGCGAAAAGAAAAAGAGACGAAGGTGTAGAAGACAGACTTGAGTGGGCAAGGCGTTAACACGCCAATGGATTGACGCGCAAAGTTGAGAGCTTGTGATGGTCATGGGTTAGCGGCAAATTTGACGACAGCAATTGGCGGTTCTCTAAAAATTCCTAACCTTTATATTCGTCGCAATGCCAATTATCCAAATTATTTTTGTATCATCAAAATCCAAAACTTGTATGATAACCAAAAATATACGTTCCATCAAAGTTTGGTCCATGATGGATGTTGAAGATCCGATGTGGCGGTTTGCTTGATCAATGACAAGCTTAAAACTGCACATTTCTTCCTTGCGCCAAATCCCATGATTTTCCAAAATCCTAACCTAACCCCATGCCCCTCATAGTTGATGAGCTAACCTCCTCAAAGTTGCGGGCCAGTGCATGAGCGATGTGAATGCACTAGCACCAACAAGGCCTTCAGACCTCAATAGGGTACAGCTGTTGATTAAACGAACTGATTGATACTTTGATGAGGACAACATGGAGGAAGCATGTGGTGGAGCCAGGGAGGAAAAATAAAATCTTACCAAATTTAAAGGTGTAAAAAGGTTCCCACTCCGAAATTCATAAATTCTCAAATCTTTTCAAACATATAAAAAAAAAAATTTGAAGTTATTAATCATATCAAGCCGATGAATAAAAAAAAAACTAATGGAAGTATCAGATTCTTTGAATTGAGATCAAAAGAAGTCCAAATTTGTTTCCGATAGCTTTAACTTTGATTACACTCCACTAAACTATTGTTATAGTAAAATGAAAGTCCAAAAGTCTTGTTGAATTTTTTTAAAATCAGGCTCCTTCCATTTGAATCGAAATTGAGCTTCCTCCATTATAGGTCAAAAGCTCTAAGAAGAAGAGGAAACATGTGGGATCCCACTACCTAAAGGATAAGGTGTATATGCATAGAGTTGTGAGCCAATTTTGTTGTAACATGGGTCAGTAAGGATGATTTCTCGAAGCTTCACTCCAACCCCTCGAAGTCAACAATTATGTATGTTTCTTAACTTGGAAAATCATTGAACTATGTGGTGCAGAATTTTGGGATCAGAATGGACTTTTGCCCCCAAATAAATGGGTGGATTCATTCAAAGTAAAAGTAAATGAAAATCCACATCTGTCATGTACAACGGTGAAGTCATGTTATTTTACAAATTCTCATTATAAGTCCCTGGAAAAATATTGAATGTGTCATGGAATCATTTATCAAATGCTGCTGACAAAAAAATCATTGATCAAATGGTGGCCACCAATCAATCAACTATCAAAGTAATTAACTCACGGGGACCTCAATCGTCATTCATGATGAAACCGGCCCGCAAGAATCCAACGAAAATCTTGTCGAAAAAGCAAAGTGATGATGAAAAGAAATAAAGCACCAAAGCAAAGGAAAAAAGAAAATGTGGGTCCCGCTAACATGGGAAAGTTAACCCGCCCATGCTTTGAAATTAGCCTACCTTTGTGTTGTCGGCAAGATTTAGTCAAAAGAGCCCGTGCGGGAAAAAGGCAGAAACATGGGATGCATTTCGGTGGCAAGAAATTATTAATTATTGCTCCTTCCTATTTTGCCCTCTTCTTTTTCCGGGCCTCGAGGAATTTCGTTTCCTAATTATGTCCGTGAAACATCGTCATTGAGATATTGTTTTCCCATCTTTCCTTTTGTTCTGATTGCAGTCACAAGTCTTGAATATCAGGATGAAAGCAACAATTTCCGAAATCGTGTGAAAGTTAATTGCATATGATTTTGACAATAATCATCTTTTCACTGCCAGTCATCTCATAAATTCCAATAATAAGTATTTCACTTATTTGCGCCCTCGTCATTTTCTTGATTTTATCTACTTAGTGATCAATATTGACGAAGCAATCAATACTTTTAGATAAGTGTTTTTCAACTTATTTTAAGAGAAGTAAAATGGATTGGAGTATATTCCTACTTTTCTTTTGTCATTTTCCACTACGCGCTTGAGGCCTTACATTCGTCCACCTTCTTTTTAGCATTTCACTTATGCTCTTCTCCTTTTCGGGACAGGAAAGGGTATAAAGTAATATCATTGTTCACTTTGGATCTCTTTATTGGCATAAATTATATGGTCCATTGTCCTTCAAATTTGACATATATCAACATCTTTTTTTTTTTGTCTAGATTCATCAACAACGTTAGCTTGCAAACATTTGTACAATTTTTTTTCCAAAGGGTAATACTTCCCAAAAAAAGAAAACAAAAGATGGAATTCTCTCTCACCTTCTTCCTTCATTATTTAAGTCGAGGTCAGTTTGTTTGATGAAAAATCATTTTTGAAATTTTTTTCCATACTTTCAATGTTTGAATTATGTAAAACTATTCGATCGATGGAAAGCATTTACCATAAGCTAAAAATAATAAGCTTAGAGGAAATGACTTGATAAAAAGGAATCATTTTCCCTTATTTCTATCCTAATTTCTTTGCAATCGTTGTTATGCTAATGGATTGCATAATAAATGAAGACAATATCGATTCTGGTTTATTAGTCATTATATATTACTTTTAACAATACAAGCCACATTTAGTGGATTCACTTATTACCAATTACGATAAAATTAATTTTTTCAACTAGTTTTCAACATAAACGATTTTTTTTTTTTCTGATTTACCTTCTATAAAATTGAATTTCCTAAAAAAAATTTCCTGTAACAAAAAAATCATCATTGAGATAAACACGCCTTAAGAGTTTGTTTTTATATAATTTTCAATTTTCAATTGATGGTATTTGACCAGAGGAAATTGCAAGATGAAATTATCGGTGAATATGAGAATTGGAAATCAATTTCCCCTTTTTTTGCCGGTGAATGAGAGAACAATAAATCAGTGTTGGATTTGATAGAGTGATCTAGAGACTTTTTTTTTCTTTTTGATTAAATCTCGACGTTCATGGAAGTTTGCTGTGAGGCACAAAGTATGAGATAAATGAATCATTCGGTGTGATTCCTTCTCGGAGCATAGCTAGTTTATCATGGACCATTAGTATTCCAAGTCTTCATAGACATTGACTTTGCCCTTCTAATCCCATGATGTTTCAATCTTCTTGCACCACCCGTGCGCTGTTCTGTCTTATTTTTCCCTCTCCTTCTAAGAGTAGCAGCGAATGTTAATGCCACGTTAAAACGAAGCATAGTGGGGCTTAGGCTCGGATCATCGGCGTTTGTATCAAGATCACATCAGCCAATCTCATGCAATTTTTAATCTAATGATTGTATTTCAATGCAAGGCCGATCTATATATATACACACACACACCACACTTTTGTACTTTCCATTTAGTTAAATTAAGACAGTAACAACTTTTTTTATTGATCGATGACACGATTGATTAGATTATTTAAAAATTGAAATGTTTTTGAACAAATATTGTTTGTTTGGAAGTATTTCTAAGTTTATAGATAAATGTCGTGGTAACTAAAAATTATATATTTCACAATAGAAAAATAGCCGCTTTGCAACTGAAGTTTCGTGATATTGACTTGACAGAAACCAAAATTAGTTGCATTTGCCATAATCAATTTCTATCCACCATTCTTTAGCCAACCAAAGACGCTCGTAAAGAGTTGGCACGTACAATATCATAAGCTTTTTACGGTTTGGATAACGATCAATCCAATAAGAATAAACCAATCATTGCCTCTCCTCCATTGATCTCTCTCGATCCTCTCTCGGAGAAAACAATTCGAACTGTATAGCAGCAAAATTAGCATAGCACGTGGCGAAATCTAAATCGGAGTCAGAATTATAAATGGAGATCACTCCGGGTCATTAAACATAGAGGACAGGATTGGCTAACTCTGCAGAGTTTGCTTTCACCCTGAAACGGGACCGCACGGTGTCTAACACGTCTTCCTTCTTCCATTAAATTATCCGACAACACTGTATGGCAATAATGCCCAGGCACTTGCCAACAAATTTACAGGAGTGATGGGGTACGGGACCCACTCTCGGCTTTGCTTTTACATAATTGAGGCGTCATTTTCGGGATAGGGGTGTGTCTCAGAGTCAGGGAAAAAGAATCGGGGCTATTTTGGGGAAAACGCCTCTTCCCTTTTTCGTGCTCTCCAAACCTGAAAAATACGACAGAAGTTTCGGAAAATATGGCAATTTCAATCGGGACGCGTGGGCTGGAATTCCATCATTTCGGAATTTGCCCTTGCCAAACGTGGCATATGGACTGGATTTACAGCTCTCTTCAGTCTTCACTTCCTCCCTATTATTGGAGCGGGTCTTGTCCGCCCGCGCACCAGCGCGTGCGAATGCAGCTCATGCACAGATGGCTCATGTGAATTTTCCGTAATGGGTCCATCTCATCCAACGGTACGCGTGAGCCCTGATTGATTTAACATCTTTTTGTTATTAACTGACTTCTGCTCCACTGCCCACGATATCATCAGTCACCCCATGTGAGTCATGTGACCACCGACATTTCTGCGTTCCGTCCACCATGATCACAATCCCTTGTCCTTTTCCCTCGGCTCCTCTCTCTCTCCCCTATCAATCACATCCTGTCTTTTTGCTACTGCAAGATTACCCAAATGCCCCTCATGTCGAGGAATTTTTTTATCCTTTTTTTCTTTTTAGGTGTTGATTTTAATAATAAACAGGGCTGAGGGCCTCTCTCCGTTACTAAAAAAATCAAGTGAATTAACTAAGTGGAGCCCCGACACCGCGCCCATGCAACCTCAGATTTGGCCGTGCGAGGCTAGCGACCTCTGCCGGTCGCGAATTCCATGGACATAGGTTATGAACTTTACGCGGAAAGAAAAAGATACGGAGGCGTAGAAAAAAGACTCGAGTGAGTGAGGCGTTAACTCGCCGATGGATTGATGCACGAAGTTGAGGGCTTGTGATGGCAATGGGTGGGCAGCAAAGTTGATGATGGCGAGTGGGCGGTTCCATAAAAAATCCTAACTTTTATATTTACCGTAATATCAATTATCCAAATTGTTTTTTTCTTTCTGGTAAGGATTATCCAAATTGTTTTTATATCATCAAAATCCGAAATTTGTGTGGTAACTAAAAAATACATTTCATCAAATTTGGTCCAAGACGGATGTTGTGGCGTTTTGCTTGGACAACGATGAACTTAAAATATGAACTCTGCAATTTTTAGAGTCAAAGTTTAAGCTTTTGAAAAAAAAACTGGACTTAGCAACTTTTAGGGTTCAAGAAAAGAGATGATCCACTTATGCGGTCTTTCTTGCAAAAGAAACGAGCTACAATTTTAACTTAAAAAAAAAAAGTGGAATAAAAATATAAATTCTTGCTTTTGCCTCTATAGCCTTTTCAGCTACGCACTTGAGACTTCACCATTCATCCACCTTCTCCGTAGCATTTCACTTTTGGCCTTACTTCTTTTGGGGAGAACAAAGCATATGACGGATTTCTCTTTACGTGGATGAAGAGGCCAAAATATTCAACATGCCCAGGGTTAGATTTTTTTTATCTTTTCCTTTTGTTTAGTTTCTTTTCTAGGTATACTTCATTTAAACTCCACGACAAGCTCCTTCCACATCCTTCCTTGACCTTTCGCACGTTTCTTCCTTTGCTCCAAATCCTTGATCTTCCCCTCGTCGTCACTGCTCTCTGCTCACACGCCTCCAAAACCCTAACCCCATGCCCATGGCCATGGTCGTTCCCGGTGATTGACGAGCTGACCTCCTCGAAGTTGCCGGGGAGTGCATGATTGATGTGAATGCTCCAACAACAGCAAGACCTCCAGATTTTATTTTTTTATTTTTTTAAGAGGAAGGACCTTCATATTTCGATGGGTACTGATGTGGACTGAACAAACCTATTGTTATTTGATGAGGAAGACACGGACGAAATGGTGGGGCAGCCAAGGAGGAAAAGTAAAATCTCGCAAGATCCGAAGGTCTAAATCTGCTCCGTTCCAGAATTCACAAGCTCTTTAAGTCTTTTTAGATGTACGTCCGAATCTGACAGATTAAAGTTCTTAATAATACTTTAAGTCTATTTAGATGTACATCCAAATCTGACAAATTAAAGTTATTAGTATTCAATGAGGCAAAAAAGGCTCTTAAGAAGTATTAAATTCATCGATTTGAGATCAAAAGAAAACCAAATTTCTTCGATAGCTTTAGCTTTGATTATCACTCCATGAAACTTTTATTTTAGTAAATCAAAAGTCCAAAAGTCTCATTGTGGATTTTTTAAAAATTATACTCCTTCCATTTGAATTGAAATTGAGCTTCCTCCGTTATAGCTCAAAGGCTTCAAAAAGAAGAGAAAACAGGTGGGGTACCACTACCTTAACGCATACACATTTGGAAGGAAAAGAAAGACTTTTCATGCATTTGTGGGCCTAATTATCAAGACCTCTATTCTTTTCCCACATAATCTTGAGGTACCAAAAATGAATTTGAACTCAGAAGCCAAATGATCGACTGAACATGCAAAGAGTCGTGGGCCAGTTTTGCTACAAAATCAGTCAGTAAGGATGCTTCCTCGAAGCATCATTCCAGGCCATCAAAGTCGACAATTATTTACGTTTCTTGACACGGAAAATCACTGGTCGGCGCGGTGCAGAAATTGTGGGTATGAGAATCGACTTTTGCCCCTAGAAAAATGGGCGGATTCATTCAAAGTCAAAGTCAACAAAAGCAGACATGGAACTTCCAACCAAGTTCGTTTCCCCCATCCTAATTAAGGTGAACTTCGGTCTATCCAGTTTAAAGAGTTGATTGGGCCAAGGCCTGAATTGACTTCAAAACATCAAGCCCAATAAAATTATGTTGCTTGATCTACGTCAAAGCTCTCCCCCTGGCGATCAATCAAATAAAGAAAAGATCATGTTTATTTCATGATAAGCCATCCTTCGCATTTAATCCCTTGTTAGTGTCAACAAATTGCTTGTCACAAAGTGATCTAGTTAGACAAAATCCATGCTTTGTGCTAATTATTATACAGAATACTATTAAGAGAAAGTACACAAAATCAATGTGTGGGTACAGTCTTATGTCAACGTATATGGGAAAAGATATTGACTCCTCCCAATATTAAGTATGAAAGTTCTTTATTTTAGATAATGTTTTTGAAGGAGTGGCTCCTTAGTCTCTCGGTTAATGCTTATGGATTATCTACTACAAAAGAAAAGAAAGAGGCGAAAAATATAAGAACTTGCGAACAACGCCAGACTATTCCATGTTATACTTTTAGAATTGGAATTTTTTTTGCCACGCTTCTATTTATTTGAAACTAAACAGTTTGGATCATTATATCATATTTACCTCAACATCAGATAATGTCAGACCAAGTTCATTCGCAACTATAATTTTTTTTTTAAATTTAATTAAGAATTGCTACGCCTTCTCTTCAACTCTTGTGAATCCAATAAAGAGCCGTGCTTTACCTAAAAAAAAAAAAGAAACTGGACATGCATTTACCAATGTAGATTATTTGTCTTCTTCACATTGCTATTAGTGTGATACTTTCGTACACATTGTAACGGCTACTTTAATGTATACAGTATAATGAAGTTAACGTCCTCCTATAGAAAGCATGGGCATTGACCGATTTCAAATTTAGTAAGACGAAATAATAATTTATAAGGTATTTCAGATAAATCACCGCATTGTAAATTAACAAGATAATGGACTTGGAATTTACATAACTTGACTTGACCTCACTTGGTAAGTTAATTAGCAATTCAAAGCCACTGAAACATCTAAACAAACAAAAATTAAACAAAGAAGATTTGAGCAAGTGGAGGAGGATGAGGAGGAGAGAGGAGTGGGTCGTTCGATCAGAGTCGTTTTTTCATAATTTTGTTTTAAATAGTTTTTCACTTTTATCATTATTATTTTTGTAGTAGTTTTTTTATTGCGGTTGTTTTTTCCCATTTTCATTTTATGCGGGTGATGTGAAAACTTCCCGCCAGCCGGTGGAGGGAAATGTATTTTCGTTTCCTGCCGTGGAAATTGAAGCTAATGTGGGCTTACAAGCAGGATGGACCCACTGGCCCAAGGATTGGGGGAGGTCCAACTTGGCCTCCCTGCCCGAGTCCCAATGGATTGCAATTGTTTTTTTTCTTGATAAGTTAAAAAATGTGGGAAGAGATGATCAATACAATTATCCATTCTCATCATTACATAAAGTGTTATGTGCATCATAAAATATCTCATTTTAGCCATAATCACTCGGTCCATCGTCAGGTGTGCGAGTCTATCATCATAACTAATATGCCAAAAGCTTAAAAATCTTTCCATAGAATGTTGTGAATGCTTGAAATACTAAGTGGTTAAAAGTTCATTTGCGACATGATTTGAACTCGCGAATTAATGGAAGGTGGCATGATCCCTTCATCATTGGGTTGCCATGCTTGGGGTTGGATTGCGATTACGGCTTTTTCACGTTCAATTTGGGTTTTTTTTTTTTTTTATATATATATACTTTCAAAGTGAATGAGCGGCACATGAGCCTGATAAAAAAAGGAGTGATCTATAATTTTGTTTTGTGCTTATAAAATTTGACTTAAGGAGAATGAGGGATCGATGCGTACATGTTACCAATAAAGGAAGAGATTTGAAGATTGGTTTCTATAAAATTGATTAATTTACTCTTCCAGTAATTTCTCTTGAATTTCACTTATTCTTTAACTTGCACTTTTTTTTTTTTGGTGTACTGATTTTTTTTTTGATTTTATAAACATTTGACTATGAATATAAATCCGTGAGAGCCACCAAACTTATTCTTTAACTTCCTATGCAGATTCGGCCCAGTGGCCACCCTTCCAACATGGAAGGGGGAGGTGAGGGGTTCAAATCCCACCTTCTCGGGGGATGGGGTGGGACGTGTAATTTTCATGAGTGGGTTTCGACTCCCACGCCCCGCAAGAGGCAGGGTTGTTTGTGCGAGCTAAATGTAATTTAAAAATAAAAATCATTCACACTCTTTGATATTTTTAAAATGACGTCACGTGACTTTTGTTGCGTGAGGTCAGAACTCTTTTTACTTTGAATATAGCCCGTGAAAAAAGTCCAATGACTTTGTTCTCAAAGATTAGGGACCTTTTTCTTTTATTTAATAATCTTTTACACATAAAGTAAAGTTTTCAATCCCTATAATTGTATGACTCATTTATCAATCAAGCAGTTATGAGATGGCGATGGTATCATTTTATAATATGGTGATCAGTCCAATCGTATTTGCGCTATAAATATTTTGTAAATTTTAGATAAAACGACTCAGCTAAAACTATTGTATGTACATTTGTCTAAAAAAAATAAAAACTACTGAATCCACTTCTATAAAGTTTCAAAGAATATTTAAGAATCGATATGTCATAATAAGCCATGTCCTCGAATTGTGGTTCCACAATCCATAATTAATCTCCACTTGATTCACACATGTCAAATTGCATTCTTTCCAAGTTTGAATAATATTGACAAAAAAAAAAAGTCTTGAATAATTCGAGTTATGAGACAGATTTGAGCTTGGAATTGCAAAACATTATCTCAATAAGCTTATGATCATATTAGAGTACTCCGCATCTTTATATACCTCCATGAATATCAATTAAAAAAAGGTAATATTGACTCTAATTTTAGTGCATTTTTCATAATTCTAGTTCGAACCCACTAACTGAACCAAGCTGAGTCAAAGTGCTCATTTGAAAGACATCAAAGGAAGCGCCAAAAGAAGAGAGACAGAGAGAACGCAAATTGGTCCAGGAGCACGTCTCATTTTAGCAAAACTTCCTTCATTGCCCTCACATAAACCACAAAATCACTAGACATGACACCGAATATACCCGCCAACAGAACAAGCGCCCGAGAGCAAATCAGGAAAATCGGTAAACTTGTCATCCTCGCCCTCCTTTCCCGCCAAGTCGCCGTAGCTTTCGATCGCCATTTGTCGCCATTTGTCGTGAAAATCGCTAGAGAGTCCACGAACGCCGCGAAGACCAGGATTCGAGGTTTGAATTCGAGCAATACAGATACAAAGACCGCAACCGACCTCTCCATCTCGCCGGGCGATCGCGCCATTTGATTGCGCGTGATCGTCTTGCGTATATGGAAAGGTTGCGGAGATTGGAATTTCTTTTGTTGCGTGTTATCATTTCTTTTTCCTTCCTTCGATGACGTTGTTCGATCCGTCCCTCTTGCAGAATAATGTGGAGTTGAATTGATCATGGTTGAGGGTGATGGTGATTCTGATAATACTTACATTGCAACTCGTGTTCATGTAATCAGTTATGGTTGTGATCCTCCGACTTGATTTGGATTGGGAGTCTAGATTGCGATAAGGTTCATATAGACAGGCTCTTGTATCGAGTACGTCAGTTTTGAGCCTGGGGAAGTGAGATTTGTGTAGTGGATTTGGCTGATTAAGCATTTCAAGGTTTGGGGGAATCGTTGACCGTGTTGTGGAGCTGTGGTGCTTGATTGAATGGGGGCAAACTATAGTTGAATGATCCCTCTGGTGTAGATTTGGATGTTTTCAAAGCATGTGATTGACTGAGCATCGTGTTGTATTTGGTTGGATTTGTAAAGCTCTTGGATTACCAAGTCTGGATCAACGCTACCACTGGAATATGGTCAGATCGATTGAATTTCCTTATATTTGTTCGATACAGATTTCATCTTGCTGTTTCTACTTTGGGGATAAAATTTTTCGAGTATTGCACAGCGATCGACTATTGGCTATTCAGCTTTTCTCTTGTTGAGTAATGGACCGTAGCTTGTAGATTACAGCAGAGTAGCTTTATGGGAAAGAGGAGCCTTATGTTGTTTACTTATTCGCCTTTCATCGCATTGATATATAGTTCTTTAAGTTCACAAAGGAGGAAGGGTAGAAATTTACTGAAATGTTGTTTTGAGTTGATGTTTCCTTGAAGCTTCCTCCCACATGATGTCAAAATAGTTTGCTAGACACATAACAGCCTTGCTTCTTTGCTTGTAATTGAATGAGCTTGTGACTGCATTTTCAATATGAATTTTTCTCAACTGGTAAATGCAGAACTTAAAGTGAGGTCCAAGGCTCATACAGCTATTTACAATCACACTCTTGCTACGATGGTGGTGGAGTATGCATCTGCTGTAAGTGTCCATTATAAAGATTTTCACATTTACCTAGAGCTTGTTGTTATTACCCTTTGGGTTTCACCATTTCAATACATAACTTTTTAGTTGGATGTGTCCTAGTTGTGATGGAAAAAAAGGTAATTTGACTACGTTTTGATATGACATTGTTGCTAAGGTTGCGTAAAGAATGGGTCCTCTGTACTAAATGGCCAATTCTTGAGATGAGATTTTGTGGGCATATGTTGCCTTCCCTTATTAGCCTCTAACTAGTTATTAATGCCTTTGGATATGAAATTAGGGGTTCGAAGTCATTGAACTGATAGTTGACGTCTAGCATTACTTACATGTATATAATTCGTGTCGCAGTGGCGACCAATTTGCAATGCTTATGATGCCTTTATGTTTGAATTTCATCTAATTTTTTGTCTTTATTTCATATATATATAGCCCAGGACCTTATTGCTGCAGTTATAGCTTTCAAAGGTACTCAAGAACATAGGTATGCATTTTAACTTTAGCAATTATTCATCTTACATTGACGTGTGAAGGATTTCATGAAAATTTAAGCTAAGAAGAGTAGCCTCCAGTGAATGTGTACACAAAATACATGGGTCTGCTGTCCATAAGAAGGGAAAACAGTGAATCATTTCCATCAAGACGTGAATGTTATGTGCTTGTAATTTTAGATTTTGTCATGAGGAGATCACACACTTCACTAATTTTGTTCTTGGAAAAGTTGTTTGAGCTTTTCATTTAGTGATTACTTCTATTTATGTCTACAGCATATAGAATTGGGTTGAAGATCTCTATTGGAAACAGCTTGACATAAACTACCCTGGCATGCGTGGTGCCATGGTGAGTTCTAGAGATGATAAGTTGTGGATACTTCCAATTTGGAATGAATTACATTCTTATTCTGTTGTCTTTGCTTACGTTCATCATGGATTTACTATGCTTATCACAATACAACAATTCAACCTGGTACTTTGGATGCTATTAAAAGAGCCAAGGATTTATATAGAGACATCAACATCATGGTGATAGGTCATTCTATGGGAGGGGATATGGCATCCTTTTGCTGATTTGATCTTGTGGTAACACAGTTAAAAAATTGTCGTGGTTCAGATATTGGTTCTTCTCTATTGTGTTCTTCCATTTTTTCAGTTTTGGTCTTTTAAGAATTACTTGGAATTCCCTGCCGACTCTGCCTTGAAGAGTTTAAACTCTGGATACCTTGAACTTTCCATGGCTTCATATTTATATTTACAATTGATCAGCATCTTGTTTTTTTCTTTCTTTCTCTTTTTTTTTGTCTTTTTTGGTAAATGGACCCATAGACAAAACACAAGCAAAATGGGTTGCAAACATCCCTTTACCTGAACCACCTAGGGTCTACGTTTTTAGTTGTGTGAATTATCTTACACGTTAAGCCATGTAGCTTCAAGTTGACTAAATACCCATATATAGTGGATAAAGACTTCCAACTAATCATTACAAAGTTTACTTGCTGGAAACTTTATGGGAATATTGATATGTTTATGGTCTGGCTATATAGCTTTTGCAAGCACTTGAAGCTCAAATCTATGTCGTGTAATCTTGAAGGGTTAATGCATTTTAAACTAGAATATATTGATCCTAAATCTGTGTTCTGTGTGTTGTTTCTATCTGTCTCTTTCTATCCAAAAGAAGCAGCTCCTTTTCAGTCCGAATACAAGCCAAATATGTTGTAGGCTAGAGCCAATTCTAAAATGTCTAAGTTATGCTTTTTGTCTCTGCTTTATTGGACAGAGTGTCCAGAGTTTTCTAGGCACTTGTTGTGGAACTGGTACTAGAAATGGTGCCCACCCCAAAGTCATATCTCATTAATTCTCTTCTCCATGTCAAGCTGTGATTTTTTATGGTCAAACTTTGGATTGGACTCAAATTATACGGACATTCATGTGGCCTACAATAGGATCATAAGTTACGTCTTGTCTGGACATTTGGATGGTTTAAAATGTCATTTTTGTTTGCTGGTTTCTTGCTGAAAATTGTTCGGAGCTGATTGTGACGTCATGCCCATGGGTCGTGACCCTTTGCATGCGTTATGGCCCTTTTTAACATTTAGTTTCTCCTTTGCTATTTATGACTAAGTTTTGAGGTTCAAGGGGCAATTTCACCACGAACCTGGAATTTTTTGTTTGTGTTTTTGGCAGGATATGACTCACCTCACCAACATCCAAGTGCTTCTTGTGGAAGCATTTAAATGCGCATTGGTTGTGAATTCACCCCATTCCCACCATTCCATATTATTAACACCTTTTTGTGGGGGTGAGGCTTGGTGGGTTTTGTTGTGGCTGTGGGGTTTGGTTTTGGGAAAATTATGGATGGGATCTAGACAGATTAACGCTAGACCTCCAACCTTATGGAGAGAGATGGCTGTTCTATCCTTCACCTTCGTATGTGAAATGCAATATATGGTTATTGATGCATAGTACTCTTTCATCTTGTGAAATTATTAAGTAATTTGGCTGTCTAATTACGTGTGCGGAAGCTGCTTTTTCCAAACCAGCACTCGCTTGATTTACTTATATAACTAAGGACGCTTAATTTCCTGGTAAACCAAGAAGCATAGATTGTCCAGGTTTTGACATCAGCACAACCCTGTATTGGCAATGCGATGTTTTTTTCTTACTACCGCATGCCAAATACAATACATATAAGTAATGGACATGATATTGTGCCTCATTTGCCTCCGTACTATTCTTGGTTTCCATGGAAGATATACCATCACTTCCCTAGGGTGCTATGACTTTGATCTTGACGGAATATCGTGTAAATTATGGGGAATTGTCGCTGACTGCATAGGACGTTTGCTTTGCATTTATTTCAGCCTATCTAAACTGGAGAAATCTTATCTTTTCGAACAATATTCATACTCTTACTTTTTTCAGCGTATAAATTTTAACTGTTTTGTTTATTTTATCTTCTTAACAAAGTAGGGCAATTCGTAGTACTCATGACCTTTTTAACAATATTTAAGGAATTCTTCTCATTCCTATATCATGAGTTTCTCGTACCAATTCCAAAATTTAATACGCGTAATAATGTGAATTATTTACTCTCTCTCTCTCTCTCTATGATGATGATGATGGCTGATCACCTAGTCTTAAGTTCTGTGCAATTACAATGTATTATTACTCATTTAAATTATGCATGTCTACTAATGCCTATAATTATTGTCGATTAGCTCAATGACAGCCATGGATAAGCATATTGATGTGAGATAATGTGAAAATAATTTGATTCCACCTGCTTGTATGGTGATAATCTTAATCTTTTCTATGTCAATGTTCACATGTGATTTGAATCCTTCTTTTTTTGTAGGCGTGGCTGTACAATATAGGATTTGGTAGTTTGGTTTATCAGGTCGAGAAAGTTTGTGATCGCTCTAGAGAAAGATCCAATGTGCAGCAGGTAAGGAGGTAGTTTCAGTCGTAGCTACCTGTTACAAGCAATTAATTTGTGGATTTATCATGCTAGGTGCAATAGCTCATGTGATAGACCAGCTTGTTCTAAAGAATGCCTGTTCTTCATTACTGGAAATATTTATGGATGACTCATCAGAGTGTGTTCCTGCAGATTGGTAACTAGCAACGGCCTCGCAGACCATTTAGTCTACTATGGTGTAGAATTAACGGCGGAGACATGGGGATTGTGCAAGATCATCATGGACACATGATTGAAGGAATATGGAAGCGAAGACAAAGAAAACCTTACGCTTTCCAGGAGTCCTTCTTCTTCTGCGTTGAGGCTGTGTCAAGACTTCGATGCCAAGAGTAACTTAATGCGAAATGCTCCTAAGTAAGCACCTAATTTCTTGAAGATCATTAGGTAGCTCTAGATAAAATTTATTCATTTAATGCATCCATCAATCTTCTTCCATGTCCATCACAAGATGCACAGGATCTCTACTGAAATTCACTTGGAATGTAAAAAGCAGGAAGTTGCATGTATCGTCCTTGTAAATACAAGTCTGTGATACCTATTGAATAAATGCGCTTGCTAGTTTACCTGTCAGACTCGATAAAACCTAATAATGATGTGTGCATGCTGAGCTGAGCTATCCATAGTTGAATCACGCAGCCTTTTTCCTTTTTTCCTTTTTTCTTTTCAATTTTTCTTTTTTTGGGGTTAAACTCGTGTTGAACTTCGCAAAATTGTCAGATGTGTGTGTGAATTCGGGAACTGTAAGACTTGCACGGTTTCGTGATTAACCGGTTTTATAAGGTGAAATAAAGATTGTCCACGGAGAACACTTTTTAATTAGTGGCCTTATCTTCTACTACTGGCTCATTGGCAAATCGGTGCAACCAAGTACTTCAACTGTTCCCTAGTAGGAAATTACGTAGATTAATTGTTAAATCAGGCCATCTTGGAAACAAATGATGATCTTGTCTGAAGTTTGCATAATTTCAATTGGCAAGCGTGGCCGAAATTTAACTTTTAGGAGGTAAACAATTTATATCATCTTGGCTTAGACATGTAAGAATGATCTGATCGGCCTTTGGAATGACAGCCATAAGCTTTTACCTTCTATTTTTGATATGCTGGAATTAATATTAGTGGAAACTGGAAAACTGAAATTCCCTCATCATTTCAAAGCAAAAATTGTCAATTGTGACCATTCAAAGCACATTGAGCAAGAGAACAGTTAAACTTTTGACATTGTACGGTAAGCTGGAGTTTGTACATGACAGTAAAAGCCAAAGTATAGCACTAAAACATTGGGAAAGATATACCATTGTCAAATCTATGAGTTAATAGCGGTAGCCCCAGCTTACCTTTATAGAAAGATCCCGTAAGTTTTTCTCGCTTATTACCAAGAGAAAGAGCGCAGGCAGTCATATAGGACTCTTTTATTGTTCAGCGATTCTCCTTACTAATGTCAAAACCTAAAGCTCCATTCCTAGGTAACCGAAAGTGAATGAAAGAGCTTTTGTCACGGATTAAAACCTACACATTTGACTATATCCTTCATTGTTTGAGGCATAACAAAGTTGAGTTTCATAAGGCATGGTTGTAAGGTTCAAATTTAAAGTACATACCAGCAAGTTCCAATCTCTCACATAAATGACCAACACATAAATTGATAAAAGTAATGCACTTGACTGTAGTAGCACCATAATGTACTTGAATGTAGTAACATAGCATCAATAAGACAACAATGAATTTCTGCTGAGATGACATAGGACAATAAGCAATTTCTTTAAGTTTTAAATATTCATTGACAACAGACTTGGTTAGGAAAGCAGGACCTTTCAAGTACCACATCCACTTCTTATTGGATAGTGAACTCCTCTGCTGACATTATCTCCTAAATTTTTCGAGAAATGGCTGAATCTTCTAAGCAAGCCAGACATTGCATAATTTGAACCTTTTCAAGTTGAAACGATCAGAGGCCTCCCACATGTCATCCCTTTCTGCAAAGTATTTCAAGATGGCAGCACCTTCGATCAACCAAAAGCACCGATATTCAATGACAAACGAAAAAACACTGAGAATTTCAAGATCCTTCAATGCTTGATATTCCGCATTGAAGAATTCAGTAATGCCCAAATATCACAGATGTTACCCACGAGTGCATTCAATTGATTCTTCTGGTCAACATCATCAAAAAGGACAAGAACTCTTTTACTAAAAAGCCTATCTTTAATTGTCTCGATCTCTTCATAAACATTACTTATTTCTGTCAATTTCCTTTTGAGGATATTGGAGATGAGTTATTCTGCAAGAGCTGAATGGCCTTGAGCTCTGAAGTTTAACGGATGTTAGGAAACAAAAAAAAAGAAAAAAAAAAGCAGCAGTTCTCAAAACCATGTGCAAGCTGATTATATACAAGCTAGGCGAAAGTTGTCCTTCCAACACTGTCCATTCCATGAATTCCAACAATCCATGATTCTTGGGTTGTGAGTGCCTATCATACTCATGACTAAGACTACCTTGAACGCCATCTTCACATCGAGAGGTCCATGAACTGGTTTTGGCAGGAGCAACTAAGACTACCTCAAGCACCACTCTAAGAACACACAATTTTTCTCCCAGTCCAGACAAGCCCTTCAGGTGTTTTCTCGAAAAATAACATCTGGTTATGATAAGCAAGTTCTATTGCATAAGAATGAACAGAAAACACATTAAGATGAAATGTAATAATCATTTTTGTGGGCCCAAATAAAGGAAAAATACATGATCAGATTTGCCTAGATAGCCCTTTTACCCCCCAAAACAGATGAATACAGGGCATACCACCCCAAGAATATGAGTGGGAATCCGGTCAACATCAAGTTTCATCCATCATCTGCCTTTCTTCAGTCTCCATCTATACAACTGCCCAAAAACGTAAGAAAAATGTTTGTAAGTTTCTTAAACATTAATATCCATCAGCAACATTAGAAACCGGCAAGAAGCCAGTCATTTGAGATGTCTCCCTTAGCACTTCTTGTCAATCCTTAAACCCAAAAAAGTCATCTAATATAACTTGAGGTGAATGAAAGGCGTCTATTACATATAACTTGATGTTGGAAGTGGCTTTGAAGTTTCGAAATGCCTTCATCTCATTAGATATTCAGGATAGAAGATTTGCCGAAGAGCTTTCCAAGGTGAGAGGATTGCCTACTGATGATGATTGGGATTATGCCCGTAGATTTCTTCCTTTCTTGAAGTTGTTTTATGATGCAACTTTAAAAGTATCGGGCTTTTCTTACGTCACTTGCAATGATATGGCAAAAGATGTCTATGGGATTTATATGATGATTGATAAATATTGTGAGGATGAGGATAGGAGTTTGCAAGAAATAGCCAAGAGAATGAAGATTAAGTTCAATAAGTATTTTGGGAATGTGAACAACATAAATCTCACATGGTTCATTGCATGTATACTTGACCCTCGACATAAGATGGAGTATGTGAAATGGATGATTAATAAAGTGTATGACGGCAATCGGGCAGAAACTTTGTGAGATAGAGTGACAAAATCTTTGACGTTATTATTTGAGCAATATCGCACCGGTACATGCCCCCAAAGCAACATGAGATTAAAGGGGACAAGGACAGTGAACGTTTCAATGTCTCCTGTGGTTGGTGCGGACATTATGACTGCAATGTATCTTAGCCAAACGGGACAAGAATATGTGGAAGAAAAATCTGAATTAGATAAGTATTTAGAAGAAGGATGTGAACGGTATAGCTCCACCTTTGATATATTAAATTGGTGGAAAGTTAATTCTTCTAGATATCCTATCTTATCTTCTATTGCTCGAGATATTTTGGCCGTGCCCATCTCCACTGTAGCATCAGAGTCTGCATGCAGCACCGGGGGTCGAGTACTTGATGTATTTCGTAGCTCTTTGACCCCACTGATGGTAGAAGCTCTTATATGTACTCAAGATTGGCTACGATCTGCACCACTTTCACAATCGATCGAGGAGAACTTAGAAGAACTTGAAAATTTTGAGTCGGGTGAGAAAAAAATAACCATGGAATATTTATATTTTTCAATATTACAATTGATATTTCAATTCTTATTTTCATTGTGAATTTAATGCAGAGTTGTCATCTACGACCATGGACCTGAATTCAATAGCAATTTCTCTTGATGATTGAATGTCGTCTTTAAGCTCGAAGAAAGCTCGAAGAGGTAATTTCTCTTGATGTTTTGATGTCCAAATTGGGTTAAAACCATAATGATTTGATTGAACTTGAGAATCTAGTCTGGGGTTTGAGCAATTTGGATTTTATTCTGTTCCTATGGTGATGTGCCCCTTTCTTCACCTTTGAGGTGGAACTACTTATTTCCCTCTCTTCTTAGATATGTTGAGCTTAAAACAATCCTGCATGTTCATAGAGAGTGACTTTCTTCCTTTTCAAGCAATGATGTAAATAGAAAACACAGAAGCGAAAAGTATATATTGTGACATCAGATTCCTAAGTTGAGATCACTAATTTTATTTCAATTGTTTTGGTCAGGGTATACAAAAGAAAGGAGCAGCATTGTGGTTATTGGGCTTAGCGTGCACACAACTCCTGTGGAGATGCGTGAGAAACTTGCCATTCCCGAGGCAGAATGGCCTTGAGCCATTGGAGAACTCTGTAGTTTGAATCATATAGAAGAAGTGGTTGTAATATAATGGAGATATATGTTGTTGCTTTGTCTCAGCATCGTGGGGTTTTTAGAAGTGACTGAATGGATGTCTAATGTGATTTACTTTTGCTCCTTGCCATGACTATAATTTGGATTCTTGCAATAATTAATTGCCCTATGATACTTGTTTTATGGATGAAAAGCACTAGTTTCCTTTGAGTTATTGTTAATCCGGGATTCTTTCTTCTTCTTTTTCTCTTCTTCTTTGGTGAACAGAATCCCTGTTTCAGAGCTTTGTCAACACTGATTTTTGTTGTACAATGGGGATGCTACACAGCATCTTTTTGAAGTCTCAGCAAGTCTTCATTCTCTTGTCCTTGGAGAAGGACAATTTCCTAGACTAAATGGGTATACTTGTTGAGTGAAATGTGATGAGAGGCATAAGACTATAGTAGAACATTCAAATGAGAAGATAAGTTGTTAGCATACTTTATCACGATTTCATATGCTTATGGCTATATTTATGAATCACTAGTGTAAAAAAAAAACACTTAAAATCGCTACACTACATGTAGGACCAAATATTCCTTCTAGGAACAAATTAAGATTGGAAAAGCTAAAAGCAGGGTAGTTTTTTATCTAGACCAGTTGCCCATGAAATCCAGAAAGTCAAAAGTGAAGCTTTCGCTTCCTTTTGAAACCCAACTAGATTGGAAGCAATGCAAAACTCGAGCCATTTCCAGGCTCAACTGGAACAAGCCCACAAAAGAAACCACATCTCGGGACGCCATCTTCCTTCCAAAGAATTCTCACACAACATTCCGAGTTTCCGTCCTCATCGTCGCTTCTTATCCTCCCTGGTTTCTTCTTGCTTGACTTCTCTTCGAAGAGAAGTCATCTCGCTTCTCATGATGTGATAATTTCAGGAGAGTGAAAGGGTTGTAACAAGGGAAGAATGAAGAGATCTAGCTCAAAGACATAGATGCTCGTTTCTTGAATATAGCACAAAAACTAGAGAGAACGTCAATCAATGCTTCAAGGAGCTTATATAGAAGGTAAGCCGTCCTGAAAAAAAAAAAAAAAAAAAAAAAAAAAAAAAAAAAAAAAAACCGAAAACCGAAACCGAAAAACCGAACCGAACCCAACCCAACCGAATGGTTCGGTTCGGTTCGGTTCGGTTCGGTTCGGAAATTTTCTCTAACGGTTCGGTTCGGTTCGGTTTTCAAAAACCGAACCGAACCGAACCGTTTACACCCCTAGCTTTGGGGACGGCGAAGCGCTCATTGGTGCAGCGAAGAGGAAAGCTTATGGGCTTTTCTGATTCGTCCTTGGCCCATTGTACTTGAGACGCTTTGCAGATTGATGGGGCTAAAGCCCATAGAAAAAGATGCCTGGCCTTTGATTGGTTGTCCAAGCTCACGTTCTGATGGGGGAGCACTACGATTGGGAGGTAAATAAATTAGTGGGATTCAAATTCCAAAAGAAGAAAATAAGAATTAGTGGAATTCTAAAGAGATGGGGAGCAGTTGAGTCGCTTTCGGTGTCTAAAACATAATATTAAAAGAAACTCTTCTGGTTCTTTTTGTATTATTGAATTTTAATTTATTCGCTTTTTGTGGGATTACTTTATACTTAACTTACTGTAAATATATCTTCAATTGGATTTTTTGACAACACTTGTCTTCGTAAATGCCCACACACTTGCCCCCATATTGTAGGAATGGCACTACACAAGGCACACTCACGTCTTTGCCTGTACATATCACAACTCTCTCTCTCTCTCTCTCTCTATCTATCAAGGTATTATCTATGCATGTAAACCCAACTTGTGCATCAGTAGATCGGGTGAATTTTCCATAGGGCCCACCTTATCCATTGGTATACATGAGTTTGGATTTTATTTAATTTTTTGATCGAAAGGAATTTTTTTGTTTGTTTGTCATAATCAAATATGAGAAGAAGGTATAAAGCTTCAAAGCAAATAAATCCCAAAAAAGCTGCAATGTAAAACAAAATCTAGAAATCAAAAGAGTACAGCTTACAATTATAAGCATGCTCATATACCAAAAGACTCTAGTCACATCCTTCCAAAACCCTAAAAACCCCATGCCCCTGGTAATTTTGAATGACCTCCTCAAAGTTGCTGGCAATTGCATGAGTGATGTGAATGCACCAACACTGGCAAGACCTTTGGATTTCAATCGGTACAAATGTTGATTGATATGAACCTTGGGGAGCCAAAGAGGAGAAATAAAATCTCACTAGATTTGGAGGTGTAGAATTGTTCCATTTCGAAATTCTTAAGTTCTTAGATCTTTCTAGACATAGATATGAATTTGATAAAAAGAAAGTTCAAGATTAAAGTTATTAATCTTGAAAACTTGGTGAGTCACAAAAGACTCTTGGAAAATATCAAATTTATGGAATTGAGATCAATGGAAGATCAATTTTGTCTTCCAATAGCTTTAGGTTTAATTATACTCCATTAAAATTTTGTGTTAGTAAAACAAGTGTCCAAAAGTTTCATTGCAAATTCTTTCAAAATCAGACTCCTTCCATTTGAATTGAAATTGAGCTTCCTCCATTAGCTAAAGCTTGGGGAAGAAGAGAAAATAAGTAGAATCCCACTACCTAACTCCTACTCTTTTAGAGGAAAAGAAAGACTTCTCATATTAGCTGTGGGCCTTAACTATCAAGAACTTTGTTCATGAGGAAGATTAAGGAACTACAAAGGAAGATTTTTTGAATGATTTTTTTGGAGGTCATTGAACTAAAAAGCCAAAGGATTGGGTGAATATTCCGAGAGAGAGAGAGAGAGTCATGGGCTAGTTTTGCTGCAAAATTAGTTAGTAAGGATGCTTCCTCGAAGCATCCTCTAGCTCGTCAAAGTCGACAATCATTTATGTTTCTTGACGCAAAAAATCACTGCACTAGAAATTTTGGGATGAGAATCTACTTTTGCCCCCCAAATAATTCATTCAAAGTCAAGTCAACAAAAGCAAACATCAAACTTCCAACCAAGTCTGTTTTCCCCCATCTTAATTAAGGTGAACTCCGATTGATCTAATTTGATGGGCTGATTAGGGCCAGGCCCGAATTGACACTGAAGCATAAAGCCTAGTGGAATTATCTGGCTTGATTTTCGTCAAAAGCACTCTCCTCACAATCGATCGAATTAAAAAAAAAAAGATTATGTTTATTTCAAGGGGTAACCATCCTTCACATTTAACCTTTGTTAGTGTCTATGAATTGCTCATCACCAAGCATTGTAGTTAGACATAAATCCATGCTTTGTGCTAATTATTATACAAAATACTATTAAGATAGAGTACACATAATCCATGTGTGAGTACAGTCTTATGTCAAAGTATGGAAAAATTTATTCATGAGTGCCGTATTAAAACTTTGAGCCACTAACAATTGTGTGAGTACAATCTTATGTCAACGTATGGAAATATTTATTCATGAGTGTCGTATTAAAACTTTGAGCCACTAACAAGTGTAGTAAATAAGCTCCCGAACTTGATGTGACCATCCAATTCAATTAGCATTTCCAAATCATCAATCGAACTCAGAAGCTTCTCTGATGACTAGCATTACTTCAGTGAAGCCTCTCCAATGACTATAACGGTAGAAAAAGAAAAAAATTGACTCTCCCTTCTATCTCAAGTTTGAAAGTTCTTTATTTCTCTCGGTTAATGTTTGTATATTATCAATTACAAAAGAAAAGAAAGATGCAAAAATATAAGAACTTGCAAACTGCGTGAGACTATTCAATGTTAAAATTTTAGAATTGGAAATTTTTTTGCCACATTTCTATTTATTTGAAATTAAACGATTTATGTCATTATTTTAAATTTACCTAAACAATGCATAAATGTCAGACTAAGTCCATTTGCAACTGGATATATTTTTAAAATTTAATTAAGAACTGTTACACCTTGTCTTCAACTCCTATCAATCCAATTAAGAGCTGTGCTTTACCCGAAAAACAAACTGGACATGTGTTTATCGATGAAGAGTATTTGTCATCTTCACATTGCAATTTTGAGAAGATTATTGCCGTAGAGGTGATGCCAAGAGTGCTGAGATTTTTCACACTGTTTATAACAAGTAGTTCTTCCTATACGGTGTGATGAAGTCAATGTTCTCTTTCATGAAGCATTGGGATTGACCAGCTTCAGATTCAGCAATAAGAAGCAGCAATTTATAAGAAAATCTCCGATAAATGACCATAGTGTAAATCGACAAAATAATGCACTTGGAAGTCAGAAAATTTGACTTGACCTCACTGGCTCCAAATGTACTTATGAATAGTTCATAAATTTGAGACCAAGTGACTCAACTCAAAATATTATAAGTATATTTATCTTTAAAATAAAAACCAAAAACTATTGCATCCAGTACAACCCAAGAAGTGATAGCAAGTCGCCTTCTCAAACCCTCTCTCAACCCAAGAAGAATCCTTTCTATAATTTGCTCTTAAGCTCAATTTAGACAGGCTCTAGGATTTGGTACGTCAGTTTTGAGGTTGGATGGTGAAATTTGTATTGTGAATTCGGGGGATTAGGCATTTCGAGGTTGGGGGAATACTATATTGTGTTGTGGAGCTATAGCGCCTGATTGACTAGGGGGAAACTTTAGCTAAATGATCTCTCTCACTGTAGTTTATCGAGTTAGGATCAATGCTGCACCTAGAATGTTATCAGATTTGTCAAGTTTCCTTACATTTGTCCAATACAAATATTCTTATGCCGTTTTAACTTTGGGGATAAAACTTGTTGAGCAACTCACAGTGATTGAATATCAACTTTTCATCTTCTCTCCAGTGCACTATTGCCTGTGGGTTTTAGGGGCCTAGCTTTATGGGAAAGAGGAGCCTTATGTTGTTTATTTATTCCTCTTTCATTGCATTGCACTATTTATACAGTTCTTCAAGTTCACGAAGACGAAGGCAAAAATATACTAAAATATTGTTTTGATGGATGTTTCCTCAAAGTGATTTCCTTGCTTGATTTGTCTAAATAGCTTGCAAGCTGACGTAAGAACTTGCTTCATTGCTTGTAATTGAATGAGCTTGTGACCGCATTTTCAATCAGAAAATTTCTTAACTAGTAAATGCAGAACTTAAGAGTGAGGTCTTGGGCTCACAACACGATATTGGTGGAGTATGCATCTGTCGTAAGTGCATCTGTTGTAAGTGTTCTTTATAAAATTTTTTGCATTTACTTAAAACTTATTATTACCTATCGGGTTTCACTGTTTCAAAACAATAAAATTGTAATTATATATATCCAAAGCATTTTTTTTTTGTAGGTTTACATGTCACATTAGATAGAACTTTTTAGTTGGACGTGGTTCTATTTGTCATGGAAAGACTAAGGTAATTCAATATGTTTTAACTTGACATTGTTGCTAAGATCGT
Organism: Eucalyptus grandis; assembly: GCF_016545825.1. Lineage (NCBI taxonomy): Eukaryota > Viridiplantae > Streptophyta > Magnoliopsida > Myrtales > Myrtaceae > Eucalyptus > Eucalyptus grandis. Next base: position 54,037,094 of record NC_052619.1, on the reverse strand, counting down.
GTGAAGAATAGATCATGATTACTAAATGGTCAATTCTTGAGATATATTTTTTAGGGAAAACTTTTTTCAAAATTTCTGGTGTTCTGAGGGTGGAAAATGTGGTCAAAGAAATTTTCCAGTCCTTCTTGGGAAAATCCAATCTTTTTTCACGTTAGGACTTCTTTCTCATGTCCTTCCTTCAGAGCTTCATTTCCTCCTTCCTTCCGCCTCTTGGTCTTCGTCAAGGAGCTCTTCGGCAGGACCAAGGGTTTGCTCTACGCGATCTCTGATGCTGCCATCTCGTCCTCCTCCAATGCCGTCACAAGCACTGCGGTCGCTAAGCAGAACGGCGATTGGCTCTCCGGTATCACCAATTACATGGAGAGCGCTCTAAAGGAGCGCAGAATCAACATTTGGAGCTAATGGCAGCAGATTGTGGTCTTTAGCTACTATTCCTTTTAATAGTGATTAGCTTGTGATTGATTGGCCGATGTTGAAGCATTGTCTTGAGGATGGCGAATTGCAGATTTAAAAAGGAAGCATGAATGACTGGATAATGTTTGCCTACTAATCTTGAGATTTGAAAATTGGAAGAAAACAAGTTAGGCTACTAATCTTGAGTTTTTTTTTTTGTTTAATTATTTATGATTTTAGGGCATAATGACTTCCCAAAGCTCTTTGGGGGTCCAAAGCCCATTGGGCCAAAATAATGGTGTTTGGGAAAAAATTTTGAAAATAACTTAATGGCAAAGCTAGCATTTTTAAGGCTGAAAGCCCAAGGCAGGTGAGGACCTGCCTTGGGCTTTCAGCTTTCTCAGCATGCCCACGCAACATTGTTCATTTTTTTTCCGAAATTGTCCTCATGAATTTTTTGTTTTTCCGGATGTGTGCCCTTGTATGAGCACTGTTCATCTTCTCTGAGCCAACGACTGCTAGAGGGACGCCGCGACCTAGGCGATCGTCATTGGAGAGTCGGGCGACCTCCGCGAGTCGTAGATCTGGTTGCGACCAGATGCGGTTGCCGGCGACCGTTGCTTGCCGCACCGCGACCTCCGCACGAAGCTCACCGGGGCCGCGCGACCCATCTGGTCGCAAGTCTGGTCGCGACTAGATCTGGTGCCGAGGCTTGAATGGCAACCAGATCTAGGTCGCGCGAGCTCGCCGCCCGGATCTGCGTTGCGGCGATGTTGTGCGACCTCCTGTGACCTCGCTGCCCCAGATCCGCGGTGGCGAGGCCCTTTCGTGACCTCGACACCCTGGATCTAAGTCGCCGGAGGTCGAGGTGGCGTTGCGTGACCCGTGCGACGTCGCTGCCCTAGATCTGGGGTCACTGGAGGTCGAGGCAGCGTCGCGTGATGAGCGCGACCTCGCCGCCCTAGATCTAGGGTCGCCGAAGGTTGCCGGTGGCTGTTGCCCTTGTTGGTCAATTTTTATTTTCTTTTGATAATTTTTTTTTACCACAAAACTCCTTTGTAAATGTAATTCCCCAAACACCATTTTGCTCAAAGTATTTCACAAAAGACTTTCAAAGTACAATTTACCAAACACGGTTTGCATTTTGGAAAATACATTTAACTCAAAGGTCTTTGTATTTTCCTAAAGACTTTATTCAAAAGTGGTTCCTAAACGCACCCAATATTAAGAAGGATGAAATTCCTTTTTTGGATAATGTTTGCCTTCTCTATGGAGAATAAATCAACTTGTCTTTTTTTCTTCTACGAGGAATTTAGGCGAAGGAATAAATTTTAGTGTCACTTTACGGATCAATTTACTCACGGATTAGAATAGTTGAAACTCAACAATCCAAACTTTATATAGTAAGCCCACATCTTTATGATTCCAATAGTATTTTGCGCTTCGGCTCAATAGATCTCGGCCAGGGCACAAGGAGGCACAGGCACGGAGTCTAATGTTCGGCCTTGATGGACTTGGGCCCGAGCCCGGCCTATAGACCCGGGTTTGCAGAGGCTGGGCTAGAGACCAAACATGGGAAATGCATGTTTATTTAGAAAAGAAAAAAAAGAAGATATTTTCCTTTCAACTCTCAGTCAAATACCAGAAAATATTGTCACTTTTATTAAAAAAATGACTTTCAAATATGTCACACTTTCTGTGAAGCATGCGGGGGACTTAGTAGCTTTTGAACTGGTTATTAATGTTTTTTGACTTCAGAGAAGGGATTCGAGGTAATTGAATTAATAGCTGATATTCAACACTGCTTATAGGCATATAATTGTGTCGTAGTGGCCTACCAATTTGCGATGCTTGTGATGGCTTTATGTTTGAATTTCATCTACTAGTTTGTCTCTATTTCAAACAATGTGTGCGTGTGTATATCATTTGTAGGCATATGTTGGGGGTGGCCAAGGACCTTAGTGCCACGGTTATAGCTTTCAAAGGTACTCAAGAATGTAGGTATGCATGTTAACTTTTGCAGTTCCTCCCCTTATAATTGACATGCAAAGGATTTGATGAAAATTTAAGCTAAGAAGAGCGGCCTCTGGTGAATGGGTACACAGGGCACACAGGTCTACTGTCCATAAGAAGGGAAAAGGGTGAATCATTTCCGCCGAGACAGACAGGAAAATCATGTGCTTGTAATATTAGATGGAGTAACGAGGCGTAACAGGCTGCATCAGATCACCAATCATTAGATGGATCAGGATTCCTGCTCCCAAGAATTCATTCTACCTTAAAAACCAAAAACTATGGAAAAAACAAAAACAATAGCATGTTCGTTTTCAAACAGGAAACGAAGAAGAAGAAGATTATCTTATGCACTGAAGATCGGATTGGTTAGTTCAGAATTATTAGGTGTTTGCTAATAAGAACATACAGAACTAAATGAGAGTGAAAAGGAACATAGTAGTCGGCTCCTTCAGTGAAAGATATCAAGCCTGTGCGATATCTATTTAAATCTGTAATTACCACGTGCTTGAGATATGCAGGGCCAACGTGTGTACCCCCTAAAACATGTCTAGCTAAGCTCTGCTTTTGCTTTGCTTAATTCTTGCTTCTGCCTTGATTCAAACATTTTAGTTTATCCAAAAGGTTACTAAGGTGGCGTCAGCCTTGATTCACAAACAGTCAAGATCGATCATTACACATTTGGAATTTACCTCCTCACTCCAGCTCTTTTACTGATTTTACCCATTTATCATGATTCACCTGCAGTGGCCAGAACTCTCTTCGCACCCTTCTTTGAAACCAATTCGCTCTCCCATTTCCTCTATGAAGCCTCTAGTAAATGGATGCATCTCTTAAGCCAGGACTTGGCTTGTTCATCCTTTTCCACCTCATGTAGATGGTCCAGCAAATCCTTCCAACCTGCATCTGTCCTGAACGTTGAAGGAAGCTGCCTACAGAGGGTGATCATCTCCAAAAGGCACTCTGAAGCACTGACGTGAACCTAAATTTGAAAATGTATCAAATAGATTATTGATCCGCTGTGCAAGATGAATATCTAAATTGCATTTGCAGAGAGGATCTAAGACAATCTAGGACTCTTAAGACCGTGTCAACTAATCAATGCCATATATAAACTTGCTCTTGCTCGCACATACAAGAAATGGCTGTGTTGACTAAAATATAAAATCCTTGGGATGGTATCAACTGATACCTCTGGTTTGGATGATCTACTTAGTAAGAGAGTAAACCAAGTACAAGGTAATTGCCTCAAGTGCATCGAGTCAGAAAAACATCATCTGAACGCAACAGTCTGATTAATGCAGAGCCCACATCAGGAGAACCATCGAAACTTCAAAGATTTAAGGAAAAGAAAAATTCGGCTTCTTCACATTGCGAAGGCAATGTGTGCTATCTAAACTCTGGAACTCTTAATGGATAACTTAATGAAACTCTTATTTACTGGAGTAATGTCGCCTAGATATATGCATGAGACTTAATAATGGTAGAATCCTACATCCACGTGAAAACCACATAAGATCAGATTGTTTTGAAGAAAATGAAGACGAAGGCGACTTCCACCACAAAGGGGAAAGTGAAGACATACCTGCGCTATCTTAACTGTGGCTATGCAGTCCGCCACATTTGGTAACACCGAAGAAAACAGTTTACAATTGCAAAGGAAAAACAGATGATCAGAATCCACATGAGCAATTTGGAGAACAGAATGACAACTGATTCCAAAGCCGGCAAGTGCAACATGTCTGTCATAATAAAAGAAAGCTATTATCCTTAGCCAAAGTTAGAGATATCATCCTTTAGTTACACTGTTTCTCAGCAATATTATTAGAAAGTGGATACTAATTACCTCATGAAACAAAGATACTGTATTTGCATGTTGGGAAGCTAGCTGAGAATCAAGCAAAATGTCATGAATCCTTGAGCAGAGTCCCTTAATTGATAGAAAAGCCGATCCTTTGACTGCATAATGAAACAGTTAATAGAAACACTTTTCATGCAGCAATCACCTAAGAAAAATTTGGTTATGAAGATACCGGTCCATGACAGCTCAGGTAAGAGGAAGACAATCCAGAGGTGCTTCAAGTTATTTTTCTCTTCGACAATATCATCAATACATGCCACGTGGAATCATTACACCTTCTCTTCAACTCATGTGAATCCAACTTAAGAGCAATGCTCTACCCGAAAAACAAACTGGACATGCATTAATCGATGTAGAGTATTTATCTTCTTGACATTGCATTTTTTAGAAGGTTATTGTCGTAGAGGTGATGCCCTCGGTGCTGAGATATTTCACACTTTTTATAACAAATATTTATCCTATACAGTGTGATGAAGTTAACGTTCTCCTGCGTGAAGCATGGGCATCGAACAACTTCAGATTTAGTAATATGAGGCAACAATTATAAGGATTCCTCCAATAAATCACCATATAGTAAATTGACAAGATAATGCACTTAGAAGTTATACAAATTGACTCGACCTCATTGCGTAAGTTAATTAGCAATCAAAGCCACCGAAACATCCTAACCAAACCAAATTAAAACAAAGAAGATCTGAATAAGGGTATATAGAATTATAAAACCATATAAGAAGTCAACATGCGAAGTGCACATGAAGGGAAAATTTGCATAAACCTCAGAGTAATTCATATCTGTAACAGAATAGAAGGCGCTTCTTATCAGAAAAAAGTACTCAACAGAGCAGGTATCCATTGTTTTCTCTCTTGCAGAAACTTGCCAAGTTCGATCAAGCAACTCCATAACGTGCTGAATTTCCAAATCACCTATGGTAAAGTATGCCTATCCGTTTTAATTTCTTTGACGTCGATACATTAGGAAACTTCAGGACTGAGTTGTCGGTGGAGATCCATAAATTTTCCAACAAATTCGGTCAACCGGATTACCACAATGATGTAAATGAAAAGCCATTAGTTTCCTCAAGCCACTCAGACCACCCAATTTGCCTAGTTGATGAGTTTGTTCAGCACCAAAGTTCTAAGACTTCCAGATTCTCAAGGCCTGGAATTTCTGACTGCAGAATACTCAATTAAGGCAGGAGTCCATGTCAAGCACAGAGAATTTGTAGACTCTTCAATCCTTGACATTCAAGCATATGCTTTATTGAGGTCATGCATCAATCCCTTTGTAGGCAGAAATCCATGTCAGACTATTTTCCCTCTAGCAAGTTAGTCGACATAACTTCCCTAAAAAATCATGCACCCCTTTGCCAATTAGTCGGGGGTTCACACCAGTTGTTCTTACAATACTTTCTGTTCGTTTGAAGTCCTCTGAGAGGAGGTACTGACCGAGTTATCCAGCGTTAGATTCATCTACCAGTAAGAACACTTTTGAGGGACATCTTATCCTTGTTTCGTCATTCTATTCAAAATCATTTCTCCGTTCGCGCTGCTCCATGGTTTTATGGCGGTATCATTATTTGGATTGCCCTCTCCGGTGATATTACTTGCTGCTTTCACTCTTCTCTGGAAGAGATCTTGGAACAGAACGGCAAAAACAACGATGGTAGCAGCCATCACCACACACAGGGCAACCTCAAGTGAGTCAATCGTTTTGCGCTAGTACGAGTGGCCAACCTCAGCAGAAACAACAATCGTTGAGCTGCATGAGGATTGGGGGTGATCCGACTTGGCCTCCCTGCTTTGCGATTTTCTTTTTCCCTTATAAATAAAAAAAAGATGTTAGAAGAGATGATCAATACGATTTATCCATTTTTGTTGTGACATAAAGTGTTATATCCATTACAAAATATCTTATTTGAGTCATAACCACTCGATCCATTAGTAAGTGTATGAGTCCACTAAACTATTGCCCTACAAAGTAAGCCCTCAAAGTCTTTAATTCAAGGGAGCTGAACAGAAGATAGAGTATTTACATTTGATCTCTAAAAAAGTAAAAACTATTGAATCCACTTCCATATAAGCTTCAACGAATATTCAAGAATTGATACGTCATGGCAAGTTGCGTTCTCAAAGTCTCTCTCAGCATGAGAGATGGGGGGTTCCATAATCCATAATTAAGCTCAGCTCGCTTGCCACATATGTTGAATCATATTCTTTTCGAATTCAAAGAAAAGTTTTGCATAATTCTAGCTTGAGATTGATCCGAGCTTGGAATCGAAAATATCTAACTCAAGCTTCTTGTGATCATAATAGAGTAATCGCATTTTTATATACCTCCACCAATATCCATGAATGGATAAGTAACATTGACTTAATTGAACCATGCCGAGTCGAAGTGCCCATTCGAAAGACATCAAAGGAACCGCTAAACGAGGAGAGAGGGAGAACGCAAACTTGTCCGGGAGCACGTCTCATCTTAGCTAAACTTCTTGCATTGCCCTCACGGAAACGACAAAATCACCAAACGTGACACCGAATATGCCCGCCGACAGAGCAAGTGCTCGAGGGCAAATTAGGAAAATCAGCAAATCCATCGTCCCCCTCCTTCCTTTCCCCCCAAGTCGCCGAAGCTTTCGATTGCTATCCGTCGCGAAAATCACTGTAGAGTCTACAAACTTACGAGACCAAAGACCGCAATCGACCTCTCCATCTCGCCGGGCGATCGCGCCATTTGATCGAGTGTGATCGTTGTGCGTATATGGAAAGGTACGGAGATTGAATTTTTTTTTTTGTTGTGTGATGTCATTTTTTTTTTCCCTTGACGATGATGTTCGATCTGTCCCTCATACAGAATAATGAGGAGCGGGACAGGTCCTGGTTGAGGGTGATGGTTGGTCTGAAAATGCTCCATTGCAATTCGTGTTCATGTAATCAATTATGGTTGCGATCCTTGACTTGATTTGGATTGAGAGTCTGGATCATGAAAAGGTTCATGTGGACATACTTTAGTATCGAGTACGTCAGTTTTGAGCCTGGGGAAGTGAGATCTGTGTAGTGAATTTGGCTAATTAGGCATTTCAGGGTTGGGGGAATCGTTGACCGTGTGGTGGAGCTATAGTGCCTGATCGAATGGGGGCAAACTATAGCTGAATGATCCGTTAGGTGTAGATTTGGATGTTTTTAAAGCGTATGACTGATAGCGTTGTGTTGTATTTGGTTGATTTTGTTAAGGTCTTGGATTACCGAGTTTGGATCGATGCTACCACTGGAATAGGGTCAATTCAATCGAATTTCCTTCTATTTGTTCGACACAAGAATTTCAACCTGCTATTTCTACTTGGGGAATAAGATCCGTTGAGTATCTCAGAGTAGTTGACTATAAGATGTTTAGCTTTTTTCCAGTCAAGTAATGGACCATAGCTTGTAGGTTTCAGTGGAGTAGCTTTATGGGAAAGAGGAGACTTACGGTTTAATATGACACTGTTGCTAAAGTTGCTTACAGAATAGGTCCTCAGTACTAAATGGCCAATTCTTCAAATGGGATTTTGTGGGCATATGTTGCCTTCTCTTATTAGCTTCTGACTTGTTATTTATACCTTTGGATCTGAAATCAGGTGTTCAAGGTCATTGAGCTAATATTTGACATTTGCGTTGCAATGGCTACCAATTTGCGATGCTTGTGATGCCTCTATGTTTGAATTTCATCTAATTTTTGTCTTTATTTCTAATCAATATATATTGCCAGTAGGCATATATTATGGGGTCAGGATCTTAAAGCTGTGTTTACAGCTTTCAAACGTACTCAAGAACATAGGTATGCATGTTAACTTTAGCAATTCTTCCTCTCACATTTGACATGCAAAGGATTTGCTGAAAATTTAAGCTAAGAAGAGTAGCCTACTGTGAAAACATACACAAAGCACATAGGTCTGCTGTCCATAAGAAGGGAAAATAGCGAATCATTTCCACGGAGACATGAAAGTTATGTGCTTGTAATTTTAGGTGGAGTCATGAGGAGATCACATACTTCACTAAATTTGTTCTTGGAAAAGTTGTTTGAGCTTTTTGGTTAGTGATTACTTCTATTTATTTCCACACCGTATAGAATTGGGTTGAAGATCTCTGCTGGAAATAGCTCGACATAAACTACCCCGGCATGCCTAGTGCCATAGTGAGTTCCAAAGGTAATTAGTCTCTTTTAAGCTATGAATACTTCTTATTTGGATTGAGTTGCAGTCTTAATTAAGCTTTGTTTAGGTTCATTGTGGATTTTATTATGCTTATCATGATACGACAATTCAACCTGGTATTTTGGATGCTGTTATAAGAGCCAAGAATTTATATACATCAACGTCATGGTGATTAGGTGTGTCGAACAGAAAAATCAAATCGAAATATGAATCGAACCAAAATTTTATGTATTTAGTTTTTGGTTTGAATAATAAGAAATATCAGATTTCCTTTTTCATCGGTTCGGATTTTATTGATTTGGTTCGGTGAACCGAATTCAACCGTCCAAATAAAAAATCACTCTCGAAGCCCTAAAAAGTAAAAAATGCTCTTAATCTTTCGTTTCCTTCGAATCTCTCTCTCTCCTTTTCTCCCCTCAAAGCGAACTCTTGGCCTTGGGCGCTCAATACAGATTCGTCGCTCCAAGAAACCAAAAGAGGAAAAACACACATTCGCATCTCTCGCTCCCTCTGTGCGTTGATGATTCGCTCCCCAAAGTGAAGCTCAACCGACGAGTTTGGTCCCTTCTCCCTCTCTATTTTAACCCACTCATCCTCGAGCTTCTCCCCTCTGTAACCCCCAACCGCTTCCAATCTCCATCTCTCTAGGTTGTCTCTTCTTCTTCTCTTTTCTTTTTCTAACGGACGAAAGAGTGCTTGATGAAGGACCTGTCATGGGTTTCCGTTGGCGATTGTGGTCCAACTTCTTTTTCCTTCCGTGGTTTCGATTGGGAGTTCTGTGCGTTTGTTTTGGTGGGTGGTGATGAAATTGGCAATGCCAGTTTGTTGGGGCTGGGTAGTGCTGGTCTTTTCCCTTCAAAAGTTTGACCCCCGTTTTGTTATTTTTTTATTGGAATCTGAATATGGTTGGGGCGGAGTCATGAAATCTTGGATGGAATAAAGGCTGATACTAGAGCTCTTGATGCTTAAGATTTGCTCTATGGATTGGCTGTTTATACAATTATGCTCGAGCGTGCACCCTAATTGTTCGGTTTGGTTTTCAAGAAAACCGAACCGAACCATTGACACCCGTGACAGGGCATTCTATGGGAGGGGCTGTGGCATCCTTTTGCAGACTTGATCTTGTGGTAAGATAGTCAAAAAACTGTTATAGTTGGGACTTGTGAATTTTATTTTATTTTATTTTTTTACTATCGTGTTATTCCAAGTATCCAGTTTATAATCTGCCAAGAGTCATCTGGAATTCTCTGCCAAATCTGTGTTCAAGAGTCTAGGCTCTTTATGTGGGTCTTGAACTTTCCATTGCTCTCGTATTTGCTTTTTCAATTTGTTATAGACAGTATCTTGTTTTCTTTCGTCTTTGGTAAATCAACCCATAGACAACACAAGCAGAATGGGGCGCAAACAGCCCTTTACTTGAACCACCAATTGGTGAAGTATCTAGTTGTGTGAATTGAGTCTTACCTGTTAAGCTATGGAGCTTCGAGTTGGTTGAATACCTAGATATAGTGGTTAAAGACACTTCCAATTAGTCATTACAAAGTTTACTTGCTAGAAACTTTATGGGATTGTTGATATGCTTATGGTCTGGACATATAACTTTTTAAAGCACTTGAAGCTCAAATTTTATGTCATGTAATCTTGAAGTGCTAATGCATTTGAAGATAGATTATATATTGATCTTAAATATGCGTTTTGTGTGCTGTTTTTGTCTCTGTCTCTCTCTAACCAAAAGAAGCAACTCCTTTTCAGTTGGACTACAGAGCCAGATATGTTGTAGGCTGGAGCCAATTCTAAGATGTCTAAATTATGTCTTTTCTCTCAGTTTTATTGGACAGAGGGGTCCAGGGTACTTTTCTAGGCACCTGTCGCACTACTGGTCCAGAAATGGAACTTAATCCAAATTCATGTCCCATTGATTCTCATCGCCATGACAAGTGGTGATTTTTGAGAGTTAAACTTTATCTTGGGAGTCTGATTATACAAATGTTTGTGTGGCCTATGATATGATCTAGGTTGCATGAACTTTAGACTATACCTTTTCTCATAGTATTAGTAGCAAGTATAGCATCTTGTAGTAACACTTTTAAATGATTTAAAATTTTACTTTCCTTTTCTTTTCTTTTTTTGTGGTTTTTTGCTTAAAATTGTTTCCAGCCAATTGTGACATCATGGCCATGCATCCTGGTCCTTTTTAAGATTTAGTTTCTCCTTTGCTGTTTATGACGGTAAGTTTTGTAGTTCAAGGGGCATTTTCATCACGAACCTGAAATGTTTATGTTATTAGCAGGATGTGACTCACCCCACCAACATCCAAGTGCTTCTTGTGGAAGCAATGAATTGTGCCTCCATTGTAAATTCACGCCCAATCTCACTATTCCATATTATTAGCACCTTTTTTTTGGTGCCGAGGGTGGGTTTGGTTTTGTTGTGTGCGGTTTGGTGTTGGGAAAATTATGGATGGGATCTTGATGGAGTTAATGCTAGACCTTCAACCCCCATGGAGAGAAAGGGCTACTCTATCGTTCACCTTTGTATGTAAAATGTAATACATGGTTGTTGACGAAAAGTGTTTTTTTTCCTTGTCTTGAAAGGGCCATTGTGTATTAATTTTCAAGTAATTTGACTGTCTAATTATGTGTGCTGAAGCTGTTTTTTCCAGACCAGCATTTGCTTGGTTTACTTATATAACTGAAACTCTTCATTTCCAGGTCAATCATGGAGCATGGAATGTTCAGGTTTTAACATTTGGACAACCTCGTATTGGCAATGCAGTGTTTTTGTCCTGCTACAGTGACCGTGTGCCAATAACATTACTAATTACTACTGGACTTCTTGTTGTGCCTCATTTGCCGCTGTACTATTCTCGGTTCCCACAGGAGACATACCATCACTTCCCTAGATAGGTATAGCTTTGATTTTGATGGAATATCAAATAAATTATGGGGAATTGTTGCTGACTGAATTTGACGTTTGCTTCGCATTTCTATTGACCTATATAGCCAGTGAAGTCTCATACATTCCGACATTGTATTCAGCGTATAAATTATAATTGTCTTGTTCGTTTATCTTCTTAACAAAGCAGGGTATTTTGTAGGATTCATGACCTTTCAAAAATATTTGAATAACTCTTGTTCCTGCAAAAGCTGTCATGAGTCTTTCATACCGATTCCAAAGTTTTAAGACACATACAATGTTAGCTGTGTATTCTCTGTCTGTGTGTCTCTGTGTTCGCACGCACACGCGTGTGAGATTACCTAGTCTTAATCTCTGTGCAATTATGCACTCTTAAATTATGTATGTACACTAATGCTTGTAACTATTGCTGACTAGCTCAAGGATAGCCACGGATAAACATATTGATGTGAGATAATGTGAAAATGATTTGATTCCACCTGCCTCTCTGGTGACTAATTATACTCATAACAGTGTTCACATGTAATTGTAATCTTCCCTTTGTTGTAGGTATGGCTGTATAATATAGGATTTTGGCAGTCTGGTTTATCAGTTTGAGAAAGATTGGGATACATCTGGAGAATCTCCATCATGCAGCAAGTAAGGAGCTAGTTTCAGTCGTAGCTACTTGTTCACGCAATTATTTTTGTGGATTTATCATGCTGCATGCAATAAGTTGTGTGATAGACCAGCTTGTTCTGGAGAATGTCCATTTGTTACCAGGAATATTGTGGACAACTGATGAGGGTGTGTTTCTTCAGATTGGCAAATGGAACAACATTCTAGACCATTTAGTCTTACTATAGTGTGGAATTAATGGCTGAGACATGGGGATCATGTAAAATCGTTGTGGATGCACTATTGACAGAATATAGAGGTGAAGATGTTAAAGGAAATCTTATGCTTTCTAGGAATCCTTCTTCTTCTGCATTGAGGCTGCAGACTTTGATGTCAAGAGCAACTTAAGCTGAAATGGTCCTGGGTCAGCACCTGGTTTGTCATAGATCATCAGGGACCTCTGTGATGAAGTTTGGTCAGGAAATACTTTCCATCGATCATATCCATCAGAAGATGCATAGGAGCTCTACTCAAATTCACTCTGAATGTAAATAGCATAAAGTTGAATTCCTTGTAAATACAACTCCAGGATTTCAATTGAATGAATGTGTTCGCATGTTTGCTTGTCAATCTAATCTTGGGCCTGTGGTGTTTACCAGACATAAGGTGTGGATGCTGAGCTAAGCGATTCATAGTTGAATCACACAGCTATTTCCTTCTTTTTTTTCTTTTTCTTTTTTGGGTTTTTGAACTCGTGTTGAACTTCGCAAAATTGGCAGATGGTTGAAATTTTAGAACTGTGATACTTGCACGGATAGGCAATTAACTGGTTTTATAAGGTGAAACAAAGACCATCTCGAGAGACCACTTCTCAAGAGACCACTTCTCAAGTTGTGACCTTACCTTAACGCTACAAACATATTGGCGCATAAGATTTTTTGGCCAAAGTAAGTACTTCAACTGTTTCCTGGCCTAGTTATGCAGATGAACCGTTAAATCAGCCATCTTGGAAACAGATGATGACCTTGTCTTGCATCATTTCCACTGGCAACCTCTGCTAAATGTCAACTTTTAGGAGGTAAACAATTTATATCGTCTTGGCATTGATATAAAACAATAATCTAATCAGCTTTCGGAATGAGAGTTGTAAGCTTTTACCTTCTTCTTTTTTTCTAATATGCAGGAATTAACAATAGTGGAAACCTGAAAAACCAATTTTCCTTCTTCATTTCAAAACATATATAGCGCATTATGACGTTTAAAGCACATTGTGCAAGAGACCAAGTCCTTGACACTGTATGATTAGGTAGAGTTTGTACATTACGGTAAAGGCTAGAGTATAATACCAAAATGTTGGGAAAGAACTATTGTTCTGTCATTTTACTCGTATCTTCCTTTACTTGGTCAGTTGGTTGTTAATTATAAGCATTAATTGAGTTAGCCATAGTTTACCTGCACAGAAAGACCCCATCTCTTATTCCAGAGAAAAAGCTCAAACCGTCATGTGGGAATTCCGTCAGGGAACGATTCTCCTTATCAATAAAAACCTAAAGCTCCTTTAGGATAATCAAAAGGTGAATGAAAGATCTTTTATAACCGATTACAGCCTACACAGTTGATTATATCCTTGGTTGTTTAAATTGTAACAAAGTATAATTTTATAAGGCGTGGGTATTGGCCTCAAATCTAAAGTACAAACTAGCAATTTCCAAAGATCTCACATTAATGACCATCATGTAAATTAACACGATTAATGTACTTGAACGTAACAATACTAGCATCAATTTGTGTATTCAAGGCTTGTAAGAGCTCCAGTTGATGGGAAATTGTGTAATTGTTTATCTTCAATGATGAATAATTAATTTCGAGATCCGTCAGTGCTTGATATTCAGGGATTTTTTTGTATCAATGTGCAATCAATCAGGAGTTCCTTTAAAGATTCCAATTTTTCGAGCATATCCAGTAGGTTGTGAAGTTTCCTGCAGTGCTTCACATTTAAGGAAGCTAAGTGATTCAACCAACCAACGGATCGTCAATTTGGACCAAGCTTTCACATAACCACTCCAGGTTAGTCGTTCTAAATTAAAATGTAGAGAGAAGTTGGGAGTTCTATTAGAAGTGTTTGCAACATGTTAGATCCATGACGCATAATCTCTTTGCCATCTGTGATAGAGAGAGCTTGCTAAGATAAGGTTTGGATCTAACAGAGATACAATGGGAGAATTACCAAAAAGTCCTAAACCTATTGTAATTGTGCCAATTCAGTCATAAACTTTTTTTTAGCCAATTTAGTCCTAAACCTTTTACAGCTGTGTCAATTCAGTCCATCCGGCCAAAATTGGCCGGCCGGCGCCGACGTGGCATTTTTAAATATTTTTTTAAATTTTTTTCGAATTTTTAATATTTTTTGGAATTTTTTAATTCTTTTTTTTTCTTTTTTTTTCCATAATCTTCTTCACCTCTCGGCCGGCCGGCGCCGGCCGGAGGCGAGGGCCGGCGAGGCTCGCCCCCCGCCGGCCGGAGGCAAGGGCGGCGAGGGCGAGGCCTCGCTAGATCGGGCGAGGTCGGCCTCGCCGGCCAATGGCGAGGCTCGCCCCCGCCGGCCGGAGGCAAGGGCCGGCGGGCGAGGCCCCGCCTGCATCGGGCGAGCTCGGCCTCGCCGGCCGTTGGCGAGGGCGAGGCCCCGCCGGATCTCGGCGAGCTCGGCCTCGCCCGCCACCGGCGAGGGCAAGGCCCCACCAGATCCGGCGAGCTCGGCCCTCGCCAAGGCGGGGCGGAGACGGGGAGGGAGAGAGAGACCCGGAAGAGAAGAAGCGGCGGAGCGGGGAGGCGGGTCGATCGGGCGGGGAGAGGGAATCGGGGAGGCGGAGCCGACTTGAGGAGACGACCGGACGCCCTCGCGCGCCGTGACGAAGAAGACGAGTCCCTCCGCCGAATTCCCCCCGATTCGCCCCACCAGAACGAACGGCTCGGCTTGATTCCGACCGCCGCGAAGCTCTTAGATTCCGTCAGCCGAACCTCCGCGTCAATGGCGGCGTCCGCTTGCAACCGAGCGATGCAGCGAGCTTCGACGTCCCTCGGACCGGCCCTCAAATCGGGCGTCCGATCGTCTCCTCAGCTCGGCTTCGCCTCCCCCCGATTCCCTCTCCCCGCCCGGTCGACCGCCTCCCCGCCTCCGCCCCAGCCTTGGCGAGGGCCGAGCTCGCCGGATCTGGCGAGGCCTCACCCTCGCCAGCGGCCGGCGAGGCTGACCTCGGCCCTCGCCTCCGGCCGGCCGGGAGGCGAAGAAGATGATGGAAAAAAAGAAAAAGAAAAAAAGAATTAAAAATTCCAAAAAAATATTAAAAATTCGAAAAAAAAAATTAAAAATATTTAAAAATGCCACGTCGCGTTCGCCGGTCCACGTCGGCGCCGGCCGGCCAATTTTGGCCGGATGGACTGAATTGACACAACTGTAAAAGGTTTAGGACTAAATTGGCAAAAAAAAAAAAGTTTAGGACTGAATTGGCACAATTGCAATAGGTTTAGGACTTTTTTGGTAATTCTCCCGAGATACAACGCAATGTATAAGAGATGATCCACAGCATTATCATAGCTTAATGTGGCTCCAATGATCCCATTTCTCTGTAACTTTGTTTCATGACAAACTGAGAGGACTATACTCGTAAACGAAAATTGGTTATTTGAATATGGGAGGAGTGTCGTGCCCGCCATCGCAATTCGGGAAGGAAACGTGACTTCTTCTAGAAAACACATGTTGGAAGAACATTCGACGGAATGTTGTGTCAAAGAAAAGCCTCATTTGTGCACGAAGGTCTTCCATAAGTTCAACCTGCAAGTTTACACTATGCACTTGAGAGAATCTTGGGTTGGAAAGTCTCCAAAAGTCCTGGCGGTATTGTCATCGATGGTCAAGCTTGAGACAGAGAGCTTCGAGTTTGTCTTTCTCCCGCCAAAAGGAACACACATGGCTTCCAAATAATTTATTATAAAGGCCGAGTAAAATCCTCCCATAGCATTACAGGACGTTAAATATTAGTGCGGTAGATGAGTACGGTGCTAAAGAAAATGGAGTAACAGAAATAAGTCACCAAATTAAAGGGGCATATTACTTGTGTTGTTGAACTTGGAAATAGATCATAGCAGAATCTTACCTGGCTTCTCATCTAATGCTTCTTTGTGATTCCACAGTCTACTCTGCTTCTCTATATCCATACCACCATTTTGACAGGTGATTTCTCTTCCTAGGCCTTTTAGCTGATCATGCATCCATATCTTGTAATCCTCAAGATTTGTTATCAAGGACATGTTCTCTAGGACTTCCATAGCTTCTTCTAGAAAATATGCGAGCTCATTCCAACATGAACCATGATGTCTTTGTCATATCCGACCAAAAGACAAGCTATATTGAGAAAATTTTTCTTTTTTCCGCCATCTAATGCCTTGTAACTTATTTCAACTTATTATTAACTTCTGCATAAAGAACTCTTCCCAACTTCTTCAAAGTGAAAATTCCACTTCTACATGGAATGTTTTCTAAAAATTTAAAGAGATTAGTCGAAATCCATAACAATAATAACGTACTACCAATCAATTTCATCAACATTGAATGGTATATATATATAAGCCTGCTTCCCCATCAAACCAATCACGATTACCCATGAGTACATTCAATTGATTCTTCTTATCAACATCATACAAAAGAATGAGTACTTTTTTACTAGACAGCCTATCTTTCATAATCTTGATCCCTCCATTAACATTACTTATTTCTATTGATTTCCTTTTGAGGACATGCAGAATGAGTTGATTGTGCAAGTGCTCAATGCCCTTGATCTCTAAAGTTTCACGGTGTAGAAAGAAAGCAACAGTGATTGTGAAGGCTGATTGCAGATGATTTGGGCAAGAGCGGTCTTTCTAACACCATCCATTCCCTGAATTCCAACAATTCGTGTTTCTTGTGAGTGAGTGCCCATTATTCTCACGACTAAGACTACCTTGAACACCATTTTCACATTGAAAAGTCCAAAATGGTTTTGGCAGGTGCAACTAAGACTCCCTTGAACTCCACTTTAGGCGCACCCAATACGCACCCAATACTTATCCCTATCCAGACAAGCCCTTCAATTGTTTCCTATTTAAAGAACATTTGGGTACTGATAAGCAAGTTCTATTGCATATCAATGAAGGGAACATGCATTTCGATGAAAAGCAATATTCATTCCTATGGCCCCACAAAAAAAGATTAATAAACAATCTGGTTTGCATAAATAAACCTTTTTATCCCCCAAAAACATTACGTATGATGCCCCAAATTGCAAAATAAATCCCTCTAACCTACTCTAATGATTTCTTGGAAGAAAAAGAGCAAACCATCCAACTGAAACTTCAGATAAAGTTAAACAGATTTAACAATTTCATTAATAGGCAACGACTTCCCTCACTGATCTTCAAGTTTCTGGCTCTCAACAGATGAATGCATGGTCTTTACCAAAAAAAAAAAAAAAAAAAAAACAGATGAATGCATGGTTTACCAACCCAAGATTGTGAAAGGGATTACAGTCCAAATTAAATGTCATCCTTCAACGTCCTTCATTCGGTCTTCATTTGGTCTTCATTTGTAAAAGTTGCCCAAGTAGCCATAGCTCCTGGAACAGAAAGTTCTGTGAGTTTTTGCTAACTTTGATTCCTCTTAGCAACATCATAAACCAGCAAAAAGGCAGTGGTTTGAGATAGACCCCTTAATGCTTCTTATCAATCTTAAAACCTAAAAGAATCCTCTAATATTACTTGAGGTGAATGGAAGGACTCCTACTACAGGTAACCACCTAGGCATAACCATTATAAGAAAATGGAGGCAATTATGGAGATCACACAAGGGTCGATTTACATGATTTCAGACCCCAAGTGAGACTTATCACTTGTCCTATGCACTAATAGTACCAAAATTTAGCCTTGACTATAAGATGATTTATAATACCTTGGAGAAGCTAGATAGCTCTCGTCTCCTATCATAGATGGAAGCTTTGCTGAACCAACTATTGATGCCACTACCCAAGTGAAATTCCTCTTTCTTCATTTTATAACTTCTCCACAACATTTGTAAATCCCACTAAGAACCTCGCCCTTTCCTGGAAAATAAATTGAACATAAGCAGATTGATACAGAGTCTGTCATCTTCACAGTTGCAACAATCATTTGATTATGCTGTAAAATTCCACAATGAGAACCATAGTGCTATGACCTTCCAACACACATTCCATCTAATTGTTTACAGTATATCAAAGTTATCTCCAATGCGAAGCAGAGAGTATCAACTTGGAAATATGTGAAGCAGCAAATCGATGATGATCTCTAATGAATTGTCATAGATCAAACAATAAGATGCAATCGACTTGCATACCTCCAGCTGGGAAACATAAAAGCAAGGAGAAACCATTCACAGATAATTTAGCTAAAAAAGCCAAACCAAACTAAGAAAAGAAAACATACATTTGTACAAAATTAAGAACCCTCTAGTTGTACAGAGGTACCATAATTCCGATACCTTCTTCAGATTTCCAGGCATTAATTCACAAAAAAGTAATTAAAAGGTGGACGTAAAACTTCACTTTGAATGTCATCTTCATTTTCCTATATTTGGTCTTCATTCATACAACTGCCCAATTAGCCACAGCTCCTTTTTGTAAGTTTTTCAAACTTTAATTCCTCTTAGCAACATTAGAAACTGGCAGAAAGGCAGTCGTTTGAGATGTCTCCCTGAGCACTTCTTGTCAATCTTAAAACCTTCTAGTATAACTAGAGGTGAATGGAAGGGCTTCTACTTCAATTACAGATAATCACCTAGGCATAACCAATTCTAGAAATGTAGGCAACAGTTGAGATCACACAAGAGTCCATTTACATGATTTCTGACCCCAGTGAGACTTATCATATGTCCTAGGCAATAGGCATTGATATTACCGAAATTTAGCCTTAACTACAAGATGCTCTATGATACCTTGGAGAAACTAAATAGTTCTACTCTCCTGTCACAGATGGAACCTCTGCTGCACCAACTATTGATGCCGCTACCCAAGTGGAACTTGTCTTTCTTCATTTTATAACTTCTACCTAGCATTTGCAAATCCCAATAAGAAGCATGCCTTTCCAGGAAAATAAACTGAACATAAGCATATCAACACAGAGGGTTTGTCTACTTCATAGTTGCAACAATGAGTTGCTTATACTGTAAATTTATAGGATGAGAACCATACTTATATGACCTTCCAGCACACATTCCATCTAATTGTTTAGAGCATAACGAAGTCATCTCAAATGCGAAGCGAGGTTATCAACTTCGATAATGTGAAACAACAAATCAACAAGGATCTCTGATAATTTTTTTCATATCAAATAAAAACAATGCAATCGAGATGCATACCTCCAGCTGGGAAACATAAAACCAAGGAGAAACCATCCCTCAAGAATATAGCTAAAAAAACGACTATGGAGGTGCCATAACTTCAATGCCTTCATTAGACTTACAGATGACAACTCGCGAAAAGGTAATTTTAAAAAGTGCATGTGAGGCTTCTCTTTCATACCCGTGAAAGAGATTGATTATAGAAAAGGGAAAACATCAGTCGTTAGACGAAATGACTTACCTCAATTCATTTGACGTTTGCACACGGGAGGACGTTTGCGGTAGGGGATCAAGGAGCTTAGAAAAGATTCCTCTTCCAGAAATTTGCATCCAGATTTGTTGTCATCTCCCTCGAATACGACCCCCTTCTCCAAGCAAAGCGAAGAAATTGCCTCCAGATTTAATTTCCCACAACAATATATTGTAACTCTTCGCAGTCCCTTCCAGCTTGACAGATCAGGCAACTTCTATAAAGATTCACAGTCACAAATATGCAATGAATCCAAAGATGGTGGGAATTCGCCTTGAATCTTGACTGGATTACCACAATTAAATACATTAAGCTGCTTTAGCTTGTTGAGATTACTTAGATCAGGTAATATCTCCACCTGTTGAAGTTTCGAAAGCCACAATTCTCCTAGGTTCTCCAAGCAATCAAGGCCTCGAATCTCTGAGATTGCACAATCATGGATGTAAAAATATGATAGTGTCTTCATATTCGATAGATCCTCCATGGAACAACACAACTTGGTCTCCCCCAAATGTAAGCGTAATAAACTGGAGGGAAGGCTCGGGAGGCAACACAAATTAGGGCACCAGAGGTGAAGTATCTCGAGTCGAGGAAGGAAACTACTCATATCCGTGGGTAAGGTGGTCATGCATCCATTGAACAATTTCAAGCATGATAAACTAGAGGGGAGGGGAGGCAGGGAACGCAAATTAGGGCAGTAGAGGTTAAGGGCGCGCATGATAAAATTTATGTTTCTCGATTTTTCTGTTTTCTCGTTCCCCGGAGCGGGTTTGGAAGCAATCCGTTTGGTAACACAATTCGATTTCTCTATTTCTGAAACAGATTTCTATTCCGTAAAAGAGAAATCGAAGAAATCGAAGCTGAAATTTTAACTTCTCGTTTCTGAAATAGAAATAGAATTTTTTTTTCTCAACTTTTCAATTTAGTCCAAAATATTTTAGATCACTAATATTGAAATAGAAATAGAAATAGTTAATTTAGTCCAAAATATTTTAATGATTTTTTAATATAATCATTTGAATCAATATTGATTGAAAATCTTAACCATTGGGCTAGATGGTGGGAATTGAAAATACAGATTTTGATAATAAATTTTTATATAATCCTAGTGTTGATAATTTTGAAAAATTGGTGACGATTTTTTAATATGGTGAGGATTTTTTTAACAAAATTTGGAAAGAAATTGGAATTAGACTTGAAGTTAGGATTTTTTTAGGAGATTAGACTATTATAATCATGGCTATCATTAGACTTATTTGATTAATGTGAAATCAATTTCGGCAAAAACATAATGACATATTCACTACAATTGAATTTCAATTTTTTTTTTTGCCACGTTGTTTATTTTTTGAAAGAAAATATTACGTAATAGGAAACGTAAGCACATGTAATAGGAAATTCCATGAAATTGTATTTTCAAATTTTGTAATGTATTAGTATTATTTCGACTATTATTTTGTATTTGAGGATTTCCTATGTTGTTTTAGTATTATTTTGACTATTCTTTTGTATTTGAGTATTTCCTATGTTGTTATCTAATCAATTTTTATTCCTAGAAATATAAATTTTATTATGTTATCAAATAGATTTCTGTTTCAAAATAGAAATTTTGAGTCGTTATTAAACGGGTTTTTTTGCTCAGAAACTTGTCCGGGGAATAGAAATTGAGAAATCAATTTCTGGTCAGAAATCAATTTCTAGAATATAAATTTTGTCATGCGCGCCCTAAGTGACTCGAGTTGGGGAAGGAGACTTCTAATATCTGTTGGTAAGGTGGCCACGTATGGACGAGTAGGTCTAGACACTCCCGGTTTGCTTAAATTTTCAATCTGCAGCGGCATCGGATCTTCTTCCACAGGCCCATCAGATTCCCCATTAGAATCACGTGGCTCGAAGCAAAGCCATAATTTTTTTAAATTAGTCAGGTTTGAGAGATCTGGAAATGTATTCATGTACAAGTTAGATAACTCTAGATTGGTAAGACTTTCAGGAAGCCTCGGTACTATGTATATTCTACCCCTGATCAATTTCAAGATCCTCAACGATCGATTTCTATAGATGTCATTGCCAATTTCCACATCAAAATGATACTTAGCTTTGGCTTCTATTACTTCGAGCTTCTCCATTGTCCAGAGGGCATCAGGTATTTTGCTTATGAAACTCCAACTTATGTTCACTACTTTCAAATTTTTCAACTGTCCAATGGAATCAGGGAGTTCCCCGATCCCCGTTCCCTCTATATCCAACTCATTCAAGGATTTCAAATTTCCTATTGTATTCGGAAGCCTCCTCAACGATTCGCAATGGTTCAAATATAGGTATTCGAGACTTGCAAGATTTCTACCCATCTCGTCCGGCAACCTCTGAAGATTTTGACAATAGCTTACATCTAAGAAAACTAAGCTTTTCAATTGACAAATCGACTCATCAATTTCAACTAATTTGCCACAATCTTGTAGGATCAAACGTTCTAATTTTGAATGAGCAGAGAGATCGGGGGTTCTCTCCAAGCAAACACAATTGGTCAGATTCATAACTTTCAAATTCTTCATCACCTATGAAAAGAAAAATCATGCAAAGATTACTTAGAATCCAATAAGATGAAATAACAAGTGCTATCTAGCATATAACATACCCTCATGTGGCTCCACCCCTTCCAAACATGTGTAATTTCACTCCTTGATAGATCAAGAAAAACCACATCCTGCATGGAGAAATTTGTAATCTTAAATGTTCGAGGAATTTTAGGCCAAGAAAGCCATCGTAATTGTGGAAGGAGTTTCGAATTCTCCTGGGAAACATCAATTGGAAGAACGTTTGATGGCTGATTATGCCAGAGAAGCCTCTCTTTTGCACAAAAATATTCCTCTGAACCTTCAACTTGAAAAAACCTTAGTTTTGATATTCTTTCAAAGTCCTTATAGGTAAAACGATACTGCCGCTCATGGTCAAAGTGGAGACGAAGAGCTTCAACTTTTGTTTTTCCCTGCCCAAAGGAAAAATTTAAAAACAAAAGAGTTGAAGCAAAACACATTTAATCAAGTTCATTATTTTAAGGGGTTGAGTACTATCATTCCTTTAATCATGAAAGAACAAAAATATTGGTGGAGTAGGTTAGAATGGTGCTAAATAAGACAAAATTTAACTAGTTTTTTTTTTTTAAAAGAAAATGTTTATAAGTAACTTGAAGATTTTTATTGCACGGGGATTTTACCTCATGTCTCCTTAGCAAATCTAATGCTTCCTCAGGAACCCACACCCTACTTTGCTTCTTTATTTTCATCTCACTTTCTTGATGAACCATTTCTCTGCCGAGATCTCTAAGTTGGTCATGCATCCACACTTTATTATCCTCTTCAATTTTAATCAAAGACATGTTTTGCAAAACTTCCAAAGCTACTTCCGGAAATTTAGATTCATCCCAGAAATGAGCCACAATGTCTTTGTCATATCCAATGAAAAAACAAGCTATATCGAGGAATATATGTTTCTGCCGATCATCTAATGCATCATAGCTTATTTTCAGTTTCTTTTGAACATGATCGTGAGGAACACTTTCTAGCATCTTCAATGTGGCATCCCACATTTTCTTATTTTTGCTAGATAAAAGTGAACCTATGACTTCAAGGGCTAGCGGAAGACCCCTGGCAATGCCTATTGCCCTCTTGGATTGGTCAATATATTCATCTAAAGGGGAATCTCTTCCGAAGGCATGTTTGCTAAAAAGTTAAAGAGATTGACGATCATTCATGCCATTGACCTCATAAGTGTAGTCAACTTGGGGAATGAGAACATCTTTCTTTCTTGTAGTAATGATAATTTTGCTCTCTTTACCATACCAATCATGGTTTCCTATAAGTGCATTCATATGATCCTGCTTTTCCACATCATTGAGAAGGAGAAGGACTCTTTTATTGGACAACCTATTTTTTATTGTCTCAATCCCTTCATCTACGTTGTTTATATCCATCAGTTTCAATTTAAGGATGTTAGAGATGAGTTGATTCTGCAAGCATTCAATGCCCTTGCGTTCTGACGTTTCGCGGATGTTGGACAGAAAGCCACAATCCTTGAAATTGCATAAAAGTCGATTGTAGATGATTTTGGCAATAGTCGTCTTTCTAATGCCACCCATCCCATGAATTCCTATAATCCGTGTTTCACTTGGTTGAGCACTTATCATCTCCATGATTTTATCTACTTGGCTGTCAACACTGACCAAGCAATCTGATACCACCAAATAAGCCTTTTTCAATTCTCTAAAAACCTCCGCAGTGACGTCTTTTGCAAACTCACCTTCTTGCCTAGTGTTTGTTGAAGGTCAAAAGGCAATGAGTTAGAACATTGTGTTGAATCTGACAAGAGCAAAATTGAAAACTACAGACCTCTCCGGCATGTATTCTTCAAGGATTTATTTTATTGTACATGAACTAGCCTAGGTACTAAGAGTTAATGAATGGCCTAAAATAAAAATATGTTGCATGGAATGAAAAATGATGAATTTGGGACCGTGCCATTATTTAGCGTGATTTCTGTAGCATAAAATTCAATACTTTCAACCAAACTAATGGAAATCTATAAAAGAAACCAAATCAAATGCATCGAGTTTTATTGATAGAAGGCACTTGAGATGGAATGCTAAGAGAAGTCACCTATTGGTCTTGCTATGCAAGTCCCATCCGTTTATTGCCCCAACTGCATTGAGAGCAGCCTTCCACTCATGGATAGTATCTTCGTCGTATCGTTGCTTCTCTTCATGCAAAAGAAAGGCCTCTGCATAACCTCCAGTTTGGTGACGAACCTCTTAAGGTGCCACATCATAAAAAATCGGCATATGATCTTTTGTCTTCCATTTTTCCGGCACTCAACCATGAGGACTAGCTCCTTTAGACACCATATGCTAGAGGCATAACCTTTCGAAAATATAGGTATTGAGATTTTTGACTGCTTAATTGCTTGAAGAAGTTCTGGGGCAAACTCTTCCCCAATGTGGAGCTCTTCGTCACCCTTAGATGTGCGGATTCCTGCATCTATCATAATAGTGTAAAAGAAGTTGGTAAACCCTGCGTGAGTATCTTTTCCTGTGAAGCTCAAGAATACTTCATAGTCATATCCTGATGAAGTGGCCATTTTGTGAATGTCTGTTGATATGTGAGTACAGAAAGGGCCTATTGCTATTCCATCATTTTGACGGATGCGTTGTTTTTTTTGCATTCCTCTCCATTGATCTCCCTTCGTCTTCTTCTCTTCAAGAAAAACTGAACGGCACAGCAACGAAAGCAGAAGCAGCCAGAGATGGACAAATTTGGAAGCCAAAATTAACAAATGGAGATCTCTGTAGGTCATTAAACTAAGCCAGTGTGCTACAATTGTTTAATAAAAAGCATCATTATAGCCTATCTCAAAGGGAGTTTTAGGGTGCGTTTGGTTGGGCATTTAAAAAAGTTCTCTTTCACTCCCTGAAAGCTTGGGGGGAAAAAAAAGAGGCATTTGGCAACCATTTTCCAATTAGCTTTGAGTTGAAAGTTGGCCAGGATGCTGAAAGCTCAATGCTGGTAGAGACCAGCATTAAGCTTTCAGCATTTTCGGAATGCTGAAGGCCTTCATTAATGAAATTTCGTGAAGTCCCTTTTTTATCCTAAAAAAATCATTAGAAACCCAAATTTACCCCTTTATAAAAAACAAAACCAAGAGCTTCTCCTTGCACCTCCAGAAACACACGCTCGAGTCCTCACGCTCACTCTCCCAAGAGCCCCCATGACGACGCCGACTTCAGATCCGTTAACGACAATCTCCAGCACCTTCAGAATTGCCGACGAAAAATCTGGGTTTGTTTCCTCCGCTCGATTCTTCTCTTCATCTGGGTTTGTTTCCTCAGCTCAATTCTTCTCCTCATCTGGGTTTGTTCTTACTTCGATCTTCTGAAACGGAGGATGCAGCAGCTCGCAATTCGACTCCTCCCTCCCTCCGACACGACCACTCCGACCATCGCCTCCGCTCGATTCCCTGCATCCTCGCACGTTTTTCCCCTGCTTGTGGGTAGTAAGGTTTGGGTAGTGGCGGTCTCCTCGGCACAAATCCCAGCCTCTCGATCGCTTCCCCGAGGTAACGAATACTTTTAAACTCTCTCTCTCTCTTTCTAGCATCTCCGTCGCTCTCCGTCTGAGATCAGTTTGCTTTTTTTCTTTCTCGTTTCCGTTTTCAGGTTAGATCTGTAAATCTCTCAGATCTGATTGTTTGCTCCTCGTTCGTTAGATCGATCTGTTCCTTTTCCATTTCGTTTGATTCTACGCCCGCGATAGATTAGCCTTATTGCCGTTTCAAGGTTTACAGGAGTGTTCGCTCTGCAGATTTGTGTAGATTGCGTAGTAACAATTGATTCTTCTCCTCATCTGGGTGTCTCTAAGCCTATGGAGAGAGAATGCTTCACGTGAAGTTTCTGATCGAGTGATGTTGCAAGGCCCTTGATTTCTCATCTTACCAGTATTACGTGGGAAATGTAGAAATATCTAGCACTAGCCCGTGATTAATTATTATTGCAAACTTACTTAGAAGAGGGATACTCTTGGTTAACAACTTCATAGATCCCAAGAACCACTAGAAATCTAGGAGTAGCCTGGTTTTTTCAGGTTCGTTACAAAGTTGTGTGCCTGAAAATAACTGGTAAAAGAGAAACGAAAAGAAAAATAACAATCTACTTCACTCCCATTTTCAGTTGACTTGGACGAAAGAATAAAGAGGTTTTGACGGTACAGAGACAGGCATTTATTTGAATCCTGCTTTCTATTGCATTAGACAGGGCCACAGAAAGGAGAGAACTCACACTCTAGGGAAAAGAATAGCCAAATAAATAAATAAAAGCAACCATCCATTTGAATCTTGTCATACCGGATCCCTCTCTCTTCATCATCTTGAATCAGAATGGTGAGTGTGCTTTCAATTAGAATGAGAGCATAGATTCATGGTGTTTCGGTATTCTTTTGACCACTTAATTAAGTTATCTGCGATTGGCAGATTTCTCTTTGTTTTATTTACTGCTTTTGTTGGGTGTTCCTCCACCGAATTCTCGTATTATTTGCTGCTGTAGAGCTGATCGACCAACGAAATTGAGTTCACCTACAGTATCAGTTATATTCAACAACTGTTAACTATTTGACTCCATTTATTATCGGTGAGTTTTTTTATGTTTGGGCCTTCTGGTTGCTATTGCTTTGCTCCTCTCATTCCTCACACATTGTCAGTTTTAAACTTTGAAAAGGATATTTCCAAATGCAGTAAAAGAATTTAGGATTGTCTCGCTTAAATGTCCATCGATTAGAATCCTATTCCTTTTATTCTAGCTCGTGGTCTCTTGCTCTGTTTGGTGGCTATTCATGGTACAAACTTGCACAACATTTCTAGATAATTCACAATGGCTTTCATTTTCAGGTGAAGCAGAACGGCACATGATCCATTAGCTGGCTCTAACCTTCATCATCAGAACTAAAGGGCTGCCTTCTTAAAGATTCCATTACTTCTCTGGGACGATTGCTTGGAGCGCCCCCACTACCTGTCGGTCCATTGCAAGACTTGACCTTGGGAACTTTGAGAGAACTAAGAGCTGGCGTGAAAGTCCCTCTGTTTACGTCCTTGAGCACAGACCGTGCTGTGGCCTCACTGCAGCGTCTGCCAGAGCCGAAGCCACTCTAGAATTGCTCTGCAATTCATTAGAGGACTTGTTCTGGCGCGGCACTCCACTGGGAGCATTGGAAGCCTGAGGCATATGATTATTCCCTGATTTTCCCATTACAGCAACGGTCTCTGCAGCTTCTGATCTGGCCTTTGCAAATTCATGTTTCTGCATGTCATATAAGAGCTCTCTTTGGAGCTGCTTATGAGCAACTGATATTTCATCTATCTCATTCTTGTAGTCCTTGAGGAGGAGACGGAGGCAATCCATGAGGGAACCTGTGAGGGGGCTCTTCTTGCTCTCGAGTAATCTCTCCAGCTCTATGAATATGGGGATGGTGTTCTGTATGAGGGTCTTTCTCATTGCTATGAATTTAGGAAGTAACTAAAGATGTTTGTAATTTTTAAGGATAATGAGCTTCTTTCCTCAAAACATATGTTATCTTGTTTTTATTGTAATGAAAGTATTCTTCTAATGAAAGTATTCTTCTTGCAATTTAGAAAGAGAGTACATAAATTTTTTCCATTTGATATTTTTTAGCAAAAGAAAAGAAATTGTAATTTTAATAAAATTGTTTACACAACATCTTTAACATGATTATCAAATATAAATTTAAAAAGTTGCAAACATTATTTTTTTTTAATTTTAAACAAATAAAAATTAAAATATTTAGATTAATCACCAAAGAGCTTTGCAAATGTGTTTTCTACCAAACAGCATTTCTTTCAAAGTTGCATTTCAAAGCAAAATTTACCAAACAGTCTTTGCATTTCCTCCAAAGCCCTTTAGGCTAAACAGTTTTGCATTTTCCCAATGAGCTTTCCAAATGCTGAACCAAACGCACCCTAAATTTTTAGTAGATTATTTACATCATTTCAATATTTATTTGTTAGTAACATACGAACATATTTAGGTAACTGTCAAGTATGAATTTACTTATGCCGGTCGATCATGTGAATGTTTACTTGTGATATTGATGGTTATTTGTATTGATGGAGCTTTCTATTTGTTAATATTGTTGACTGTGAGACACCAATTAGAAGTTCTGAGATGACTAAATATGCCACACAAGAGCCGCGATAAGAACTCCGCTAGTTTGCTAGGCACGATAATAATGTTTTGAAATGATATTGCGACGTGATTTGAGAATGACAAAGTAACAATGAGCAGTACACACTCCACATTTTGTCCAATGTATAGCCAAACAGTAGCGTGATCTTGTGTTGTTCAGCATAAAACATAAAATAAGGTTCTTACCAAAAAAAAAAAAAAAACATAAAATAAGGTTCATCAGCAACTTTGTGAATGCTTCTGATAAAAACTTGTTTGTTCAATAATCTAATCGCGGTTGTTGAGAGTCCGCTCTATCTAGGGAAGAATGAATATAAAATTTCAGCTACCTATATGATTACTCCATCAAATTAGGACAGGCAAATGCCAACATTGTCAGGCATCTCAAAAATAAAGATGTCCACAATGAATGATTCTTGCATTAGCACTACGCTCCAAGTTCATAAATTACGATTACGGAAAAAAAAAGAAAAAAAGATTACTCTCATGTCTAAGCATGAAAGTTGATTCTTTCTGATGTTGGTCCTGGGAATGTGCCCCTCCACTTTCCTATATACTAACAGTCTTGAAATTTTCTCTGTCAAGGAGTTGCAGACATTGTGAGACCATTAGTTTATAGGAAATCCGAGTTCAAAATAAAATACCGATACACTACTAATCATTTGCTGTGTTAAAATAAAAATTAAGTGCCAATATTGTAGCCATTATTTCACATATAGCGCCGCGTTCCAATTGGATTTGAACAAGTGTATTTGTTTAAGTAGTTTAAATCTAACCTCCATGACTCTATCATTATGATTTGATCACCTTATGTGATTCAATGATCTTTTTGTTTTCAACTTCATCTTACGATAGAGTGTAAAACCGCAAGGTGATTGCAACTGATAAGAGTTGGCAATTTACTAACCACACAGGTAAAATTTCATAAGAGTTGGTTAACTACTTCATTGATATATTGGTATTATTTTTATAGTGCTAGTAATTTGTTTATGACACTGGTAAATTTCAGAGGAGTTGATAATCTACTACATCATTAAAATGTTTTTAAATTCTTGAACATGCTGGTAATTTATTTACAATACTGCTAATAAGAGTTGGTAATTAACCACTTAATTGGTATTTTGGTGAATTCTTGATAGTGCTGGTAATTTACTTAACAAACTGCTAAAATTTGATAGTGCATGTAAATTTCGTAAATTCTTGATTATGTTGGTAACCTTCTTACCGCACTCATAAAATTTTGTAGGAGTCGGTAATTTACTACTTTATTGGTATGTTGATAAATTTCTAATGATGCTGATAATTAATTACAGCACTAGTAAAATTTCAAATGAGATAATTTACTACTTCATTGGAATATTGGTAAAATTTTGATAAACTTAGTAATTCACTTATCACACTGATAAAATTTCATAAAAATTGGTAATTTATTACCACTTAATTTTGTTAGTTAACAAGAAGAAGGTTTCAAGCTTGAAACACACAGGCGAATGGTGGAATGACAGAGATGAGAGGTAGCGCCCAAGATCAGGATGGAGTAAGTACGAGAAGCAAAGGTAGTCTCAAATTTCATGTGCTGTGATGCATAGGTTCTCCGAGACCGACGAAGCTTGTACGCTTTGATAAAAGGTTGTCTCTTCTCATTTTCAAGAACAAAAATCGCTCCTTTCTAAGGTTGGATTTGGAGATTTGGCCCTCCACTCTCCCTTTTGAGTTCATATTTAAATACCGATACACAGCTTTTTATTTGATGCACGAAATTTAAGTAAGAATCCTGCACTTTGGTGGCTGTTTAAATTCTTGCCCAGGGTTTTCATACTACTATAAAATCAATGTAGTTTAAGGCTCTGTTTATTTGCGAAAAAATGTGATATTTCTAGAAAATGTCTTTTAGGAAAATTGTCACGCCCCGATCCTCGGGCACGCATACATCCTTCTTCATGGTCGATTTTATAATGCGATATCCCAGGACTAAGTATCGCCGACCCTTTCGTTTATTAAGCACATGCAGAAGCAGTTATAAATCCCCAGACAATAACACAATGGGATAGAAAAGCAATGCCATTTTTTTTTTTGATGACCTAGGGAACCCCCGTACGCCGCTTCGCGACTGGGATAAACCCTAGGGAGACACGTGAGGACCCACCACCCACGTGCCCCGGGTAAGACACGGCTTGCACTTAAAGCTCGACGACGCCGTGGATCGAACTCGGGACCTCTCGTGAAAAGTTCCCTTGCTCAACCACTTACGCCACCACCGCGGGTGGTGCAATGCCATATTTTTCATATTGAAATCCACAACCAAACCTTTATACATGGCATAACTCAAAGTATATTCACAAGACTATTCATAACATTCTAGTTACACTCTATATACACAACACGAGGTTCACAAAAGAGGATGGGATCTTAATCCTCATCCGGGTCGTACTTAGGATCATCCTGATCCTCTTCTGACTCTTCTTTACTAAGTTCACATCCTTCAAGCTCTTCATCTTTTACCAGCTCATCGTCGTCTTCTGGTTCCTTCTTCACAGGCTCACCGACGGGCCTAAAATGTTGTCCCACAACTGGGATGAGATTACGTCTCAGCAAGTTCTACCCCCACTAAGACTCGATTAGGAAACCAATACGCTATATGGGCTGCCTATACACGCACGAGTCAGAGGACTTACCTTGGCTTCAGATTCCACATGCATATTAGCATAGTTCAATAGGCACTCAAATAGTCACATCGCAGATTGAAGCGTCAATCAAATCGACCGAGTCGATTACATGTCATTCGAACTATCGCAAGGTCATTTCCACTCAATCAGTCAATTCACAACATCGGATCAAATCATTGATCAATCGACTTATTCGATTACATGACAACAAGACTACTCATCGGTCATTTTAGTCATTCCATTTCAAATTCTTACTAACAGCTCAATGAGCCTAGCCTATCAATTTCTTGGCTATAAATCCTGGTCCTAAAGGACACAACTTATTTATAGGTGGTAATCACGGCCCCACCGAGCAATTTTCTTAGATTTAGTGGCATCACAGCCCCACTCAGCAATTGTATCTGTAGTGGCATCACGGCCCCACTCGGCAATTATATATGTAGTGGCATCACGGCCCCACTCGGCATTTCTATTAAACTCACAACCTCACACGGTTATTTTCCTTTCAAATAACGACACTTCCTAATTTTGGGACATTTTCCCATATTCACCAATCTTACTCAACTTTCACAATTTTCCGTAGTTCACCAATCAATTAAACACTGACAACCGATACTCGGTTGTTCTTCAATCAATTACTCAAAATCAACTCATTTAGGAATATGTCCTAAAAATCCACAATTTATTCAATTCAACACAATGTAGAATTCAATTAAATATGCACCACGACGATCGGCATAAAATTTCGGTCGTCGGCTATCCTTGCCTAATTTCCGAAAAATAAATAATTAAATAATTAGTTTCGAAAATTAATAAATAAATACGACAAATCCAATTTAGGCCCAAAATGCCTAATCGAAGCTCGATAAGGGTCGGGAAAAATCCCAAGATGGATTCAATAAATAGTATAGGCAGTTCTCTAGCTAAGTACACTAACCACCTAACTAATATGCAATGCAATTAACTAATAATCACTAATACATGCTAATCTAACCACCTAATTGTACTTAATTAAATATAATCAATAAGCATCATTAGTTTTTGCAAGGATTAGTGAGATTACTCACTTGGCGAAGCGAAGACCAGAACACCGCGACGACGGCCGAAATCTGAATTTTCGGCGACGTTGACGGACACTCGGACCGGGCCGAAAGGCCTTGCTTCGCAGGCTTGGGCTTCAAAATGGGCTTGCTGGACTTCACTAAATTGGGTCGGGCTTCAAGATGGGCTGCCGATTTCACTAGGCTGCTCCGCGACTTAAAGGAGCTGCTGGGCCTAAATGAAACTCGTGAGGGCTGCTGCTGGGATTGGGCTGCTGCAGTGAAGATGGGCTTCTGCTTCGGTGATGCTGGGCCGGAAGAGAAGAGATGGGCCACGAACGAATAAAACGGAAGCAGCTTCGGTGGCTGAATTCGCTGGAGATGGGCCGCTCGATTGCACGCGTGCAGCTCTGTGCAGTTGATGGCGAAGACACGCGGATCAGTGAAGCAGCAAGGGCACAAGCGGAGTCAACGATGGAGGGCTTCGACTTGGGGATTTGACCGAAGCAACTGAGACGCGTTGATTCGGTTTGCTGGACGCGTGGATGGAGAGGGTGAGCTAGCCGTTGAAACTCGTTGGGCTGAACGAAGGAAGACTGAAACAGCAAAGGAGGAGCCGGCGTCTTCGGTGGGGACGGGTGGTCAAGCGGTCTTCGCTGGCGTTGAAGAAGAAGCAGCTTCGTCCGAGTTGCGGCAGACGCGCGGCAGCTAGCACACGGTCTTCCTCTTCGCTGAACGTTGACCGGAGATGAGGAGGAACGGACGAGTGGCGCGGCTGCTTCGTGGGATGTGGGCTGAGCGAATCAGTGAGGGCTTCGCTCGGTGGCTTTGCCAGGTCAACCAAGTGGTGTCGCTTGAAGACTTCTGCTGAAGATTGACTGTGGGAAACCAAGCATAGTGGAGCAGGTTGGTGTGCAGAGGAGAACTCGGTGGGTCGGCTGAATGGGGAATTCGGTGGTGTTGTGTGCGTGCAAAAGAAACAGCAAGGTGGCAGAGGGATAGAGGAGAGAGGACGGAGCTGTTTCGGTCTGGTTCGACCGAAAGGAAAGAGAATAGAGGAAAGTAGAAATAGAAGAGATAAGAATGAGAGAGGTGCCGTGGAGATGAAGTCGGCGAGACTTGCTGGAGAAGCCGAATGAGAGGGAGTCAAGTCAAAACAAAATATCTCATTCATGATTAACAAATCATAAAAGTCTTTAGCCCAACCAATGGAGAATTTGCTCCAATTTCACCCAAATTAAATCATTTTGTTGTAGATAATTATGCCCATTTTCAGCCAACCTTTCCAATGGGTCACACAAGGGTCAATTTCTCCACAATTCCACACCAAATGAAGTCAATTTGAGGACCGAACTGCAGTAGTCCATCACCCCTACGAATTTGCACCATCTCCTCACCATTGACTTAAATTTGGTGACCCAAAATTCCTCTAATAATGCTCATCCGAATTTCCGTTTATTTTCCGAATCGTCCGCAATGATTTTCCGTAAAAATCCCGAACTCAATGGAATTTCTCCAAAAGACAAAACGACGTCCTATACATGAACCGTGACATGCTCGAACGTTCGATTTCCAAAACCGAATTCCATTTCGTGGTTAAAATCAACCGAACGCAATTCTAGTCCAATCCAACCTATCGAGTAGCTTTTAGGGATTTTACCGCGATTTTATCCCTTAACGGCTTTACCAATAGATTGATTAACTCGTGAGTAATCGCCCGAGAGAAAAAGGACCAGGCGTGCCGGCGAAATGCCCATTTCATATATTTGGGACGGGGCCGAAATTCAGGATGTCACAACTCTTCCCTTCTTATAAAAATTTCGTCCTCGAAATTTAAACCTTTACTAATCCTTAAACAAAAAGGTGGGGGTATCGTCGTCTCATCTAGTCTCACTTTCCTCGGTTGCTTCTTTAGTCTCGTGGCATTGTCAAACCACTTTGACCAAGGGGACTATCTTGCTTCACTGAATCCGATTCATCTGAACCAACAACTGAACCGACTTTTTATGTACGACACTT
The DNA here is from genome assembly GCF_016545825.1 of Eucalyptus grandis. Classification (NCBI taxonomy): domain Eukaryota; kingdom Viridiplantae; phylum Streptophyta; class Magnoliopsida; order Myrtales; family Myrtaceae; genus Eucalyptus; species Eucalyptus grandis. Next base: position 54,003,004 of record NC_052619.1, on the reverse strand, counting down.
TGTCGTTCACGTCTAATTCTTCAAGATTTAGCACGTGAATCGAGTCAGGTTCGTACGTCCTCAACCTCGACACGTGAAAGACGTCATGCATTTGTGCCTACCCCGGCAGCAACGCAAGACAATACGTTAGGATCCCGATTCTTTTCAGAATCTCAAAGGAAACTACGTACCTCGGTTCCAGATTTCTCCCCTCCTTGCTGAAGCGGAAGGTATCCCAATTTGAAACTTTCAGGGTCTTCAATGCTCAACAATACAACTTTTTTGGCAGCACTGAGCGGTCTATAATCTGATTTTGATCACGACAACTGCAATCACCGATCTTTGAATTGACCCTCGGCCTATGATCTTTCTTTATCTGATCTCGTCTCAACAAACTAAAATTATAAAACGATGGGTATTTGATAAGGACGACATGGAGGAAGAACATGGTGGGGCAGCCAAGGAGGAAAAATGAAATCCCGCTAGATGTGAAACTATTCCATTCCAGAATTCATGAGCTCTAAAGTCTTTTCAGATGTATATCCGAATCTGACAAAAAGAAAATATATGATTAAAGTTATTAATCACGATAACTTGATGAGTGAAAAATTACTCTCGAGAAATATCAAATTCATTGATTCAAAACTAACGATTTGTTCTCCGATAGCTTTAGCTTTGATTATTACTATGTTAAACTTTTATTTTAGTAAAATGAAAGTCTGAAAGTTTTGTTGCAGATTTTTTTTTAAAATCATACTCCTTCCATTTGAATTCCTTCAATGTAGCTCAAAAGCTTCAAGAAGAAGAGAAAACCGGTGGGATCCCACTGCCTAACTCCTCTTCTTTTTAAAGGAGAGAGACTTTTTGTGTTAGATGCGGGCCTTAATTATCAAAGACCTTCGTTCTTTCACCACATAAATATAAAGGAAATAAAAAGGAAAGATCTTTTTGAATGACTTTTGGATAGGTCATTGAACTTAGAAGCCACACAACTGGGTGAAATATGCATAGAGAATCGTGAGCTAGTTTTGCTACAAAATTTGGTCAATAAGGATGCTTCCTTAAAGCATCACTCAAGCCCGCCGAAGTTGACAATTATTTACATTTCTTAGTGCGGAAAATCATTGGACTCCATGGTGTAAAAATTTTGGGATTAGGATCGACTTTTGCCCCCCAAATAAATGGCAGATTCATTCAAAGTCAAATCAATAAGAGAATACATCAAATTTTGACAATCGACGGGTGTATTAATTTGGGATTTTACTCTCTATTTATTACATGTGCACTAATTTGTGCTTTTTCATAATATTAATCCAATTTAACAGAAACTAATAAAGATTAAATTTATCATGAATATATCAATTTGAGATTTTTGTGGTATTAACTTTAAAAACAATAAGTTTACCGAAAAAAAAAAAAACGACTTGACAAGAAGGAATCATTACCCTTATTTTCTTGCTACCCTTCGAAGTGAGATGAATATACTTTATTAATTCTCAAATTTTCTATATTCCGAAAGCACCATCATATCTATATTTTACAAATATGGTTTCATAATTTCTTTCTTAATTTTTTTTGTAATCGTTGTTGTTTTGATGGATTATAGAATAAATGAAGACAATATTGATTCCAGTCTATTAGTCATTCCGTGTTACTTTTAAGGATACAAGCCACATTTAGTGTATTCACTTATTATCAATTATAATCAAATCAGTTTTTTTTTTTAACTTGTTTTCACCGTAATCAAATCCTTATGATTCCCTTTATCTGAAATTAAGTTTCCTAAAAGCATTTTCCGAGACAAAAAAAAAAAAAAAATTCTCAACGAGATAAAGACACCCTAAGAATTTTTTTTTTTTTAATTTTCTATTTTCATATAATAGTATATGATTGGAGGAAATGGTGTGATGAAATTATCGATGAATACAAGAATTGGAGATCGATTTGTTACCATGTAAATTTTGTGGGTGAATGGGAGAACGATGAGTTATTGTTGGATTTTACCGAGTGATCTAATGACATTTTTTTCCCATCTTTTTGATAAAATCCTTATGTTTATGGAAGGATGACTTTGAGGGTCAAAGTTACCGGATGAATGAATCGTGGGTGTGATTCCTTCTTGGAGCAAAGCTGGTTCATCATGGACTATTGGTAGTCCAAGTCTTCGTAGACTTCTGACTTAGTCCCTCCAATCTTCTCGCACCAACCATACGCTGTTCTATCTTATGTTTTTCTCTCTTTCTTTATGAGAAAGGTAGCTAATGCTAATGCCACGAAAATGAGGAACATGGAGCTTAGGTTTTAGATTGTTGGCATCCGTATCAAGATCACACCGACCAATCTCATGCAATTCATAATCTAATGATTGTATTTCGATGCAATACAAAAACCACATGTATACGACACTTTCATACTTTCCATTTAATTAAATTAGATAGTATCAACTTTTCATTGATTGATGATACGATTGGCTAGACTATTCAAAGATTCTCAACAGATGGTGTTTATTTGCAAGTATTTTTTTTGATTTTCTAAATCAATTTTGTGGTAATTAAACATTCCATGTTTCACAATAGAAAACAAAATCTCGCTAGATCTAGAGGTGTAAATATGTTCCATTCCAAAATTCATAAGTTGTTAAGGGAACAGAAATAAATAAATAAATAAAAAGTGTTTTGTTCGAGGAATAGTTTTTGAACAAAAAGAACGCGTTTGGTAAGTGTAAAAAAAAATTGTTCTTGAAATAAAAAAAGAACGAAACGCGTTTGGTAACTACACTCAATTTCTGTTCCTAGAATAGAAAAAGAACAGTAAACACACGTTTAGAAGCATCAGACAAAATATCTGTTTTAAATTTTTCAAAAATGCTTTTTTTTTTTAAATAAAATTTAAACTTGATATTGAATTCTCATTCTCATGAAATGCTCATTAATTTTATTTTGTTATGGTGAGTGAAGACAAACATTAGAACATGATCATTCTCATGAAATGCTCATTAATTTTACGTCTTTGCATTAATCAATCATCCTCGAGTCTCTATTTACAAAAATGTCATTTTCTCCTAAGAATTGCCCATCCATAAATCCAAAATCTTATACTCACCTAAAAGCACCCTGAGCCAATTAAAAACCATAAACACGTCCAAACCTTAAGCAATATGCCAAAATGAGTTTACTTGGAAAGACTATCTGGTATATTCAATAGCAGGTTTCGCTTAAAGGCTTGCGAATGACATTTGCAACGATAGTGATATGTAAACAACCATTTCCTTAAAAGCGAAAAACGTATTTAGTGTTCCCCTAAAATGATCATTTTGCTCGACAAAGGATGGAAACACGATAAACGCCAACTTGTGTAATCTTCTCTTCTTGGTTGACTCAGGACTCTTGATTGGCATTATCGACGAGCATCGTGATCGCCTTCCTCCCTTCCACTAGTAAAGCAATTTAATGATGGGAAGTGTCGCAACCAATTTTTCGGGTTATGAACCACCTAGAGTTTGGCTAATGGATTGTTAAGCCTAAACTTAACTCGGGCTCTCCCAAGCCCATACCAATTCGCGACTTAGGTTTGAATTCTTAACATGCAAATTGATTTTATTTAGGAGTCGCCACTAATCAGTTTATGGTAGGTCGATTAGACACCTAAGTAAAATAATGGGAGAATTACGTTACTCTACGAACCGAGACTAAGTACGGGGACTTGATTACATTAGATTTCTCTAATGCCCTTTCGGTATCATTCTTTTTATTTTCAAAAATGTTTGGCAATTGAATTGATTTTAATTTAACTTCCTAACGTGTGAGGTGATCATACATGTGCGCATACCACCAATTTAACACTCAAGAAAGCAATTAAATATTGCAAAACATACCTAGGAGCAAGAAAATCATCTGCATTGTTAAATCAGAATTCACATCAGCAGCCCTAGATATGATTTCTAATTAACACGCAATTTCATTTTTTGTTTTCATTTTATTTAATGAAAATCATGACTTATACAATGCATCTAAGATGACATGGCAGCATGACCTAAACTATATGACATGAAGAAATGCAATAATTAAATGCCATCTAAATGACCTAATTCTAATGACATGCAATGCGATACAATGACATACAAAATTATTTAAACTAAGATGACATGCCGCATATGATTTAGCACGCGAGTTATATGTCATGCGACATTTATTAAATGATTTAGTCTAATGAAGAGTAAGTTCTAATTAAATGAACCTACATGACATGCATTTGATATTTTTATTTAAAAATGCAAAAATGATCTAGCTAGATTAACATTCTATTTAATTTAAACTAAGGATCAAGTCACATTAAATCCTAATTTAAACTAAGATATTATCTTAATCTAACATGTAATTGATCTAATATGCAATGACGTGCAGAGCAAGCCCTAATTCTACATGACATATGCATGACTTTTTTTATCTTTTATTTTTATTTAAAATTCAAAATGTAAAATTGCCACGTAATTAAACATGCAACTAAAATTCTAAATTAATGCATTTTTTATATTTTTCGAATTAAGATCCCTATCCTAGCTATGCAAGATAACAATCTAAAACAAACTGAATCCTAATTCAAATATATTTTTAGATTTTTTTAGTGATTCTCTAAAACAAGTCATTATCACCTAAGCAGTAAATCTAAACAATCAAGATATGCAATCAAGTAAAGGATCAAAATAATCGAAAAAATAACTGTTGTCTCACGGAGTTAAATTAATGATTATCCTAACCCTAATTATCACAACAAATGGTTCAAAATAACTAAAAATCTGATCCGAATTCTTACGGATTAGATTAATAATTATATTGATTTAGTACTTAAAAAACTATCAACAAACTCCAAAAATTAAAATAATTAAAAAAATGACCCGACATCTTACGGGTCAAATTAATAATTATAATAATTATGGAGAAGATCCTGCGGATAATGCTTACAAGACTCATACAGTAAACATTTGGATTCAGTTAAATAATTAAACTACATAATATAAACAAAATAAAGTAAATATAAAAAGAAAAAAAAAACTACCTAATTTCTTTTCCTTTTTCTTTTTCTTTCCTTTTCCTGCTTTCTTCACCCACAGCTTGCTCGTGCGGCTGATCTTCGGCTCCGGTAAGGGCGTCGCGGTCGGGACTCCGGCGAAGGTCCGGCGAGGGGCAGCGGCGTTGCAGAGGGTCTCCGTGGGTGTTGATCGCGGTGGTCGTCGGGCTGCGGCGTCGATTGGCGGGGCCGCGGGAACAGACGGGTCGCGGCGTCGATTGGGCGTGAAGAAACTCGGCCTCCAAGGGCGTCGCGGGTCAGTCAGCAGATCGGGCAGTGGCAGAGACGCGGCAGAGGCTCGGTGAGCGTGGAGGACGGACCCTGGCACTGAACTCGGGCGTCGTGGGCAGAGGTCTCGAGGTGGAGCGACGAGGCGGCAGCGCTGGTGCACGGCTACTGGCGGAACGGCGGTGGCGGGAGCAGAAGCGAACGGAGCAGGAGCAGCGTCGGTGGTGCTCGGTGATGGCGAGCGAGGGACCTGGTGGTGACGCGGCACGAGCAACAGAGGAGATGCGGGCCAGTGCGGGGGCTCACTTGGCGGTGGAGCGACGACCAGCTCGGATCTGTGGTCGTCAGGGCTCTCAAGTGGGCAGATCGGGATAGCGGTGATGTCGCGGAGAGGCGGGGACGCGACGTGGGCGGCGGGGTGGCGACGGCGCAGGGGTGCGGCAGCGTGGCGTCGTGGCGTCGTGGCTGGATCTCGGGCGGAGGGAGCGGTGGCCGGCTGCCGGAAGAAGAAGATGAACAGCACCCTTTTCTTCTTTTTTATTCTTTTCACTCACCTGTCCCCTCTCACGTCACTTTCTCTCTGTACTTCTCTTTTCTCTCCCTTTTTGCAGAAGCTTTTTCCTTTTTTCTGCTCTTCTCTCTTGACTTTTTCTTAATTTTTCAGCGAAGCTCCCCTCTTCCTCCTTCGTACACTTGCTTTTATAGGGGGTAGGGGATAAGTTTTAGATTTCCCCTTCAAATCTACATCCGCGATATATTTTAACCAACTAATCACTATTGATAAAAATTCGAGATTATGATAAATATTTTCTCGAAATCCAAATCTCGCAAAGATAAATTACAATATCGCAATATTTTTTTAACCATCCGCCCTATCTAAAAAAAGATTCATATCTCTCGGAAATTTTTAAAATATTATATTTTTGAGATAATTTTTAATTATTAAAAATACGGGCAACCCGCTCTTTCGTGGGCCCCGATCCATCTAATTCGAACTCATCCACCACCTGGTCCATTAAAATGCAAAAACTCAAATAACAAAATAAATACAACCTAAATCTATATGTTATGCAATTAATAAAATTAACCCTTAATTTCCTATGCAATAAATAAATAAACTAAATTGCCAAAATTTAGGTGTCAACAGGAAGTAAACTCGGTGTCTCTGATTAAGCATTCGTACTAACAAACCTCCAATCCTTCTACACTTCTTTTCCAGCTCTAATGTGAAATGCCCTGGTCCGTAGATCGCCCTTGTTAATTGTAAAGAGAAAAATGTCATGCGCTCTAGTTTCTACATCCACAGAGACATTTTGCCCTTTCCTCTTCCTCCTCATAATTTAGCTTTGACGAGACGGGGGCCAAAGTCACTACCATATTCAAAGCCATTCGCCTAATGTTTGGATTGACGACAAACTCTAATTAGATAGAAGCACAAATATTTTGGTCGCGAATCATAAGCCCGCCAAAAAACCATCACTTTTACACACAAAGCAATTAAGCAAATCGCTACCTATGGGCAATGCTTTATCAGAAACTTGTTATCAAGCCAATGCACAATAGTATGAGGCTCGACAAAAAGCTCAGTTGTGTAACTGACAAAAGGCGACATATCATTCTTTAAAGCAATACCTGTGCTACAAAATACTCTCAAACTGTCTTAGATCAAAGTAAATTCTTTACTTGTCTCCTGAAAAGAATTTCTTAAAAGCTCTCCTTCACATCCATTACATAATCGGGCGATGATGGGTCGGACTCCACTTCTCCGGGACCAAGAGGACCTGCAAATTAGAGGACTCTGTCTTGGAGATCATTTATGAAGGAGGACGCAAAGGAACTTAGCTTCTTTCTAGTCTCTCCCGCGATGTTCTTAAGGGAAGAGATATCCTGCTGAGCCTGTGAAAATCAGAAGGCGAAAAACTAAACTTAGTACAAACCCACCTGATTTAGCCAAAAGAGAAACCAGAAACTAGTGGCAGATGAAAACTCAGATGAAATTCATGAAGACACAAAAGGAAATAGTAATTAAATTGGAGAAGCCAAAGAAATCGGAGTGAGGTGGCATGGGAACATGATTTCAATCACAAGGTGTGGGGCTTGGATCCCCCATCACAAGGATGGGACTACTGCTTCAATAGCTAGAAAGTGCCCAGGCCATACGAAGCCACATCCAAGTTGCAAATCTATACCTCGCAATTAGGATTACAGTATATATTCCTAAAAAATCAGCCCAAAACCAATACCACGATTAAATGACAAATGCTGCAGCATGGTAGAACATTACCTGGAAAGAGCTTGTTGATGAGGTCACTTGCAGAAACGTCCAGAGCAGAATCTGAACTGTTGCCAAAAAGATCAGCACTGGAGATGGCAAAGGAACTCTGTAACAACAAACAAAAAGAATGTATTAAATCAATTACTGAATATTGGAGACCCTTGTCCATGGAACAAATTCATAGTTACCTCTTAATAGACCCAGAGTAATTTCTAATACATCATGAGACTTCAGCATTAAGGTCCAGAGAAGTCTTGTTAATGCAGGGAATAGTGACATCAATTTGGCATTCAGTAAAGTTGGCTTCTTCAGATGGTTACCACTAAGTAAACAGAAACCAACAAAGGTGTGAAGTCAACAAATCTCATGCATATTGTGATCCCTTGCCATTTTATTTGCAATACTTATCCTAAGCAACGGCAGCTGCAGCACCAATCCCGCCATACTGTGTCTTTGCCGCTAAAAAGTTTGCGTCTATTGCAACCCTCTCCTTGCCATTCTCCATTTTGCCCCCACCTATCCTTGTCATAAAGAACGGGTTCGTGTCTATGTTTATGGCAACGTCTGTCGCTAACTTCGCTGCAATCCCACAGTGTGGAATCTGCTTGGCATGGGCAGCAGCCACTTCTCTGTCGGCTTCGGTCCCATGCCGTTCTTGCTTTCCCATGCTCGCTTTATTGTAGCAATATGCAGGAGGCATTGGCTGCGAGGGGAAGATGGTACCTCAGATCATCGTTCGAGGATCATACACATCTTTCGCAATGTGCCTGTTCTCGTATGGAACAACTGGGCCCACGACTCTTCCTGGTTTGGCTGAGCAGCGACAATATCAGCACGAGAATCACCCATTCACTAGTAAAAGCAAATGTGCATGGAAGAAGGTTAACTACCGATTGGAATTGGGTTGCTTGGAAGTTCCTGGATGGGTTCACTTCCTCGGCCTGAGTTGGCTGATCTTTATAGCTGTTTATTTTTGGTTGTTCCTTTGGCAGAACTGAATTCGAATGTACTACGGTAGACCTGTGATTGCGCAAGGCATGCAATGTCACGGTTCAAAACTCAGATACAAACACAAGACATACAATTTGATGCGAGCAAAACAAAGAAGGGGGCATGAAACCCAAATGTACCTTGGCAAAGACACGTGCTTTCTTTCTAGAGGGGCTGAAGCACCACTTTTACCACCATTTTCCTCCAGCTGCGCAAACTGCTTCCTAAATTGATCGACGACGCTGTACACAACATAGACAAAAGCAAAGATCAAGGTGGAGCAACCAGTGAGTCAACTGAAGAAACAGCGGACAGATCAAGTTATAGCAATCATTATGGGCATTGACAATGTTCTTCAAGCAACAAAGAGAACCGAGAGACAGATTGACTACACCCAATAAAAGTGGTACTGACCTCGGATATGGAAAATTGGTCCTCTCAGTTCCATTCATGTAGTCCTTAAGAAGTTGAGGGCGATATTCAAGGATTTCTCAGAAAATTAGCTCCCATATATCCTCCTTGGTAACCCTTCGTCTCTCAAACTCGAATTCCATCTTTGTAATGGGCTGGCATGAAGGTTCCCTTTCAATTTTGGCTAGTCCTTTGAAATATGGATCTGCTAATGCCTACAAAAAGGTCATATTCTTTAGTACAGACTACACAACACCAAGGAAAGTACGGGAAGATAATAGGCAATCAGGTATCTCTAACTAAAGAACAAGCATACTAAAATGATCAGATAAAATGAAGACAGATAAGATCTCAACCTCTTCAGCAGTAGGGCGATCTTTTGGATCAAAGTTACTCAGCATATTACAAAAGAAATTTACAGCCGGGTCGCTCGAGCGAGCAGAGTGTTGCTGCTCTGCTCGCGATGCTCACTCGAGCGATCAAAGGAGCGACGCTCGCTCAAGCGAGCAGAGCAACTCCAGCAAGTGTCGCTGCTCTGCCGAGCGAGCAGAGCAGCTCGAGCTCGGCAGAGCTCACTCTGCCGAGCGAGCAGAGCAGCCACGCTCGCTCGAGCTGGCAGAGCAGCTTGAACGAGCGTCATTGCTCTGCCGCTCGAGCGAGCTGGCAGAGCTGCTCTGCCGAGCAAGCAGAGCAGCGACGCTCGCGCGAGCTGGCAGAGTAGCTCGAGCGAGCGTCGTTGCTCTGCCGCTCGAGCGAGCGTCGCTGCTCTGCCGAGCGAGCAGAGCAGCTCGAGCTCGGCAGAGCAACTCTGGGCGACCAACGCAGGGACGCTCGCTCGAGCGTCGCTGCTCTGCCGAGCGACCACAGCAGCTCTCGCTCGGCAAAGCAGCTCCAGCGAGCAGCCGTCGCCCAGATCTGCCGCAGATCTGGGCGACCAACGCTCGCTTGGGGCTCCTTCTGCTCGCTCGAGCTGGCAGAGACACTGCTCTGCCGAGCGACCACAGCAGCTCGAGCTCGGCAGAGCAGCTCCAGCGAGCAGCCGTCGCCCAGATCTGCCGCAGATCTAGGCGAGCAACGCTCGCTTGGGGCTCGAGCGAGCTGTCGCGCTCGAGCCCCGAGCAGCCGTAGCCCAGATTTGCGAGGGGTGGCTCTCGCCGAAGCCCTCGTCGAACGGAGAAGGAGGACCAGCAGAAACTTACCTCAAAGGAGGAGCAGCCGGTGAAGGAGCACCTGCTGTCGGCGCCGGAGAGTCAGCCGGTGGTGAACGGAGAAGGGCACGAACACGAACGAACGGAGAAGGGCACGAACGAACGGAGAAGTGTTTCGTTTTTTTCTTTTCATTTTTGTTCTTTTTAGCCCATCAAGAAGTGTTTCTGGAACGGAGAAGTAAGTTTTTTTTTTTTCTTTTTCTCGTTCCAATTTTGTTTTGAAAACAAAAAAACAGTTTTTAAACAGAAACGCAAACAAACACGTTTTTATTCTTTTTTTGTTTTAAATAGAAACGCAAACAAACACGTTTTGTTCTTTTTGTTAGAAATAAAAAACAAAAATCTGTTCTTAAACAAAAAAGAAACGAAAACATGCACACCCCAAATCTTTTCAGGCATAAAGCCAAGTGTGACCAAAAACAACATTTAAGATTAAAATTATTAATCATGATGACTTGATGAGTTCAAAAACACTCTTGATAAATCATGATTTGATCATATCACTCTTGATAAATCATGATTTGATCATATCACTTAATGTATCGATTTTAGTATACTTATTTAAATTACTTGTAAATAAGCTAGATTTATTGGTTAAACTTCAAATAATAAAGAGCTCGTGCTTATTAAGTAAAAGTGTACATATTCTTAACAACATTAAAAAAAAATCCACATATTGCTAACAGTTATAATTAGAATGCTATCTGTTATGTGAAACGTCGAAAGCATGTTATTTTACAAAATTTTCATAGTAATTAAGCCACCAGGGACCTCAATGGTCATTCACAGCAAAACTGCCTCGAAGAATCCGAGGAAAATTCTCGTTAAAAAGCAAGGTGAATGATGAAAAGATATAAAGCAATGCAGCAAAGGAGAAAGAAGATGGGGTCATCCTAACGTGGGAAAGAAGTCCCACCAATGCTTTAGTGTGTGCCTTTGGTAGGCCAAGTCTTCTTAGACTTGAGTCAATCATTGGTGCGATTCCTTCTTGAGCAAGCTGGTTCATCATGGACTGTTGGTAGTCCAAGCCTTCGTAGACTTTGACTTGGGCCAATCATTGCTTTCAGTCTTCTTGCACCGTCCCCACGCTGTTCTGTCTTATTTCTTTCGGCTAATGCTGACACCTTCGGGGTTACGGCGTCCAGTCGGGCCTATTTTGGAGAAAACCGCTTCCCATCTGGCCATACGAGTCATTCCTGTGATTTTCTGGAATCTTGCAGATCATCAAGTGCATCGCTGCATTTCTCTTTTGCTGCTGCGAAAATACCGCAAGTGCATTTCTCGAGGCGAGGGAGTCTGTTTAGTTATTTTTTGTATTGATTGTAATGATAAGTACGGCCAGGGTTTCTCTCTCAATTGCTCCAAGAATCAAGCAAATCGACCGACTTGAGCTCCCACACCGTGGTCATGGAGGTGGCTTGCCTCACGTAACCTCGAATGTGTGGCCATATGAGGCTAGCGACCTCCATCGGAGTGAATCGACGGTGGTTGCGACTTCCATCGGCATAAGTCGTGAGCCCACATGGAGATGTAAAGAGACGGAGGTGTAGTGGACAACTCGAACGGCGGAGGATTTAACATCGCTATGGTGGATTGACGCACGGAGGTGAGGGCTCCTAATGGCGATGGGTCACATAATCAAAATCCCTAACTTGTATAAGTAACTTCATTAAAATTCATTGCTCATTAAAATTTGGACATGTCCATTTGTGTGGACACTAATTGGCAAACGAAGCTAACCTAGTTTGAGAAAATTCCATCAAAAAGCCTAAATTTTACCCAGTGTAGCATTGATGCCTCAATTTTTTGTGTTATCAATATCTCTAAACTTGTACTGGTAACCCAAAAATACCTATCTATCCCTACGTGGCAGCTTGCATATACAGTGCTAGGTGAATGAAACTGACGTGGATTTGATGTGACTTTAGGGATATTACCACAAAAAATCCCAAAATAGATATATTCATTACATACTTTCACAAAAATTCTCAAATTAGTACATATGTACCACATTTATCCTAAATTGGTACACATGTACATTTGCCTCAAATTGTGATAAAGTTGATATTTTTTTGGACAAAGAGCTACGGTCTCTTGTACACAGGAACGTCTCAATTTGCAGTTACAATACGAATGTTTGACCGTAGAGGCTTTGCATTGACTTGACATGAATTATGAAATGTGTTCATTCATTGACAATCGCCTAGGCATGGTGCATTTCTCTGGAGGGACATGAATTAATGACGACTATAACATAAGTAATCCCTATCACAATGGTCCTGAGCCCCAATCAAGATCTTATCATTCCCTAGTGTATCCCCTGCCATTTCTATTCAGCCTTGCAAACATTTTGGCAAACTCGACCTCTTCAGGATTAGCATTGCTATTGGCTCCCGCCGCTTCCGCCATCGATCGTAAAAGCCTGTTTTTATTTTTCGTGTAATTTCTCATCCTTCACGGCAACTGTCCTCGCCTTCATATATAGAAACTTAGATTAAGGACCGCATTTTTAATAAAACCGGATACGTCCTTTTATCTGGAGTGGCTCATGGTCCTATACTCTGAAGGAACAACTACTTTTGTTCAATGGAGCTCTCCTCTTCCACCGTTTATTAAGCCAAATTGAGAAAAGTAGACATATGTAATTGAAAAGAGTTGCCCTACCTCTTTGCAGAGGGTGAATTGAAAGTTACAATAAAACAAATTAAAAAAAAAAAAACGAAAAGAGTTGTCTTTTAAAATCGAACATGCCTTTGCGGTGCTTCTAGAAGTGATTTCATTTTCATATACCTTGAAAAAATGTAAATAAACAAATAAAGGATATTAAAACTAATCGAACTAAAGCAGAGCCGAAGTGCTAATGTGGAGACATCAAAGAGAGGGAAGCTCCAAAAGACAGAAGACAGAACCCCAAATTTGAATTTCTAACTAAACTTCCTTCGGTGCCCTCACGCAAATAACGATATCACCGAAAGTGACCACCAACAGAATAAGATCAGGAGGGCAAATCAGGAAAAAATCTGTAAAATCGTCATCCTTTCCTTCCTTTGCCTCAGCTTGCCATAGCTTTCAGTCGCCATCCGTCGCGAAAATCACCATAAAATCCGCGAACCTGCGAAACTGGAATCGAGGTTTTGCATTTGAACAATAATAGACAAAGATCGCAATCAATCCCTCTATCTCGCTGCATGATCGCCTCCTTTGATTGCGTGTAATTGTTTGCCTTATGTGAAACGTACGGAGATTTAACTTCTTCTCCTTCTTTTTTTTTTTTTTTTTATGTCAAGTATTCATTTTCTCGATAACCCAGTTCGATGCATTTCTCTTGTAGAATATGGAGCGGGAACAGGTCGTGGGGGGGAGTGACGGTTTTGGCATGCTTAATCGCCGCAAATGGGTAGAGAGGTAATTGCAATTCATGTTCATGCAATTTATTTCTTTTATTGAAATGTTGGTAAAATACCGACAGTGTTGGTAATTTACTATGGATTTACTCGACAAGCTATTTGTCGCTTATATATATTACCAACAAAATTGAAAATTTCCAATTTTTTAGCCAACGGACAGCACAATATCGCCCTGCACAAAGCATGGGCATAGTGTCATAGGCCGATCAATTGGGATCGTGACCGCGCGGTGACTCGGGCAACTTTAATCTCTCGGGTCGACTCTCTTTCGTCCCGTGACAATAGGCTCCAAGTTATAGATTGGAAGCAACAATCCACAAGGATTGGATAAAGTACCATTTAGTGAAATTGAAAAAACAATAGTGCCTTTAAAATTTATTTTAATAGTCTTTACTTGGGTAAATTGGCGAACGCAAAACCATCTAAGGATACAAATTTGACAAAACAAAACAAGCTGATAGAACAAAAGATAACACGTCCGTCTCGTGAGCATTCGTATGGCCCTTAAAAGTTTTATGATGCAAAACAGCGAGTAAGACTCATACTGTCTAAGGCTATGCAAATAAAACTTATATATAGAATTATTAAGAGCTTTGCAAGCCTATCAGAACTATAAACTAATGGTGCAATTCCTATCACATTTTGAGAGACTATTGATTTTTATTTTAATAAATAAATCTATTCATATTATTCAAAGTGGAGAACTAAAGGTGGGGAAACCATCGTTCCAATTGAAAAATTTATGTACCATCACCTCTTTATTTGCCAATTATTAACTTGAGCATTTGATGGTGGATTTAATATTTATAGATAAGTACTTAATCATATTGAGATCCCTAAAAGTAGGATATTCTTTTTACTTTATATACTAGTATATTTAATGTCAGCTAAAAAAAAACAAAAAAAGATGGCAGCTATATGTTGACTAAATAATTGACCACGTGATATTCAAAAAGAGTCTGACAGCATGCTGCCACCTATTAATCTAGATTACCAAAAAGGGGCCAATTTCATCATCCTCGATTTTCCTAATTGTTTTCCTAATTAAAATGATTCAAATAGCACTCTTCTTTCGAACAAATTGTATTTTTGTTACACGTGTGCCTTTATTTTGCTAGAAAATGGATAAAATGCATGGATCTAGTGGATTGATTCCTCAAATATCTATCATAACCTGGACAAAAAACGTTAGATCATACTTTTATGTGCCAAACATTCATTTTTCGATATTTCTTCCACTCCCAGGGAGATATTAAAATTGACTAAGAAGCAATAAGCACATGCCAACGCATCGATCATTTTTTATAAATCCATGGTTTGCATACTAATAGTTACAAAAATTGACCGAATACCTGGGTACGAGCTAGTATATTAGGATAGATTTATTTTCGTAGACCTTAATACGCAATTGTTAAAGTGAAAAGACCAAAATATTCAACATGTCCGTTAGAATATTTATCTTTCTTTCTTTTTTTTCTAGGTAAACTTTTTTAAACTCCACGACGATTCCTTCCTTGACCTTTTGCCCATTTCTTCCTCGCTCCAGATCCTTGATCTTCCCTCATTGTCACTGCTCTGCTCACACGCCTCCAAAAGCCAACCCCATGCCAATGGTCGTTCCTGGTGGTTGATGAGCCGACTTCCTCGAAGTTGCCGGCGCGTGCATGAGTGATGAATACGCCAACAACAACGAGACCTTCAGATTTCAATCGGTAAAGATGTTGATTAATCCGAACCCGTTGATACTTGATAAGGAAGGACTACATCGAGGAAGCACATGGAGCAAAAGAGGAAAAATAAAATTTCACTAGTGTTCCATTATGAAACTCATAAATCTACAAATCTTTACAAGTATAGATCTTGAGCGCAATAGAAAATTTTTATGATTGGAAACATTATTCAAGATGATTGAGTGGATGAAAAGATCAAATTTCTTGAGTTGAGATCAATGAAAGATCAAATTTAATTTTTGATGGCTTTAGCTTGGATTTTACTTCACTAGACATTTGTTTTAGTAATTCAAATCCAAGAGTCTCATTGCAGATTTTTGAAATTAGACTTCTTCTATTTTTATTGAAATTGAGCTTTCTCCAGTAGCTCAAAAGGTAGGTGAAGAAGGGAAATAGGTGGGATCCACCGCCTTAACTCCCACCTCATTAAAGGAAAAGAAAGACTTCTTGCATAGATGCGGTTCCACTATAAGACCTTTTATTCCTTTCCCACGGAAAATTAAGGAACTAGAATAGGCATCTTATCAAGGAATCTGAATAGGTTTTGTTGTTGCAGCTAATGGGTAGTTAGTTGCAAGCTCTGGTTCACAACTCCACTTCCCCGTTTAGAGGTGTTGTCATTAGTTTCTTCTAATCCTCCTTCTTCAATGATATTAATGCATTGGCCAGGCAAAAAGATGCTTTCTGTCTCTGCCCATTAGACAACAATTTTACCTCATCTTACTCATTAAAGAGAATAATATCTGTCACGGGTACAATGAATATCATGAGGGGAGGAGACCAAATTCAAGTATTTGGCTTTACATTAGAATAAAAAGATAACGTTTAGAACATGAATAAGGCTTCTTTCAACCCTAGAAATTTAGGAATTCTAGTTCCACAACATTTGCAAAAGCAACTTCCTTATCTATATAGTACCAATAATCACCTGATTAATCTTTTAGATTAATATGATTCTAGAAACTACTTTTATACCCAATATATTGTGTTTATTTTAATAATTTGGGTTCAAAATTTTAATATTTATTTTACTATATTCTATAGAATGAGTAGCAATAGTAAGGGTTCTGGTGTTGTGAGAACAATTTTGGCTGCAAAAATAGCAGTTTCCAGGTATAAAGCAAAGTGGGTCTTGTTCCTATGGGCCACAAAAAAGATAAAAAAGTCTAGCTAGTGTTAATTAGAAGACCTCATTGTCCAAGTCTTTCTTTAATGGTTAAAGTCTAGCTAGTGTTGATTAGAAGACCTTATTGTCTCAGACAAATGCTGTTATACGTTGATAGGGGGCCAATATAGAAACTTTGATTGATCTTTTGAACAAATTTGTCAAATCTACAATATGGACATCCTCCTACAATGTCTAAATTAACTTGATAAAGTTGAAAGGTCATTAAATTTTATATTAAAATGAAAGCTCACATACTTTGTGTTAAAGTCGAATGTTCAGGACATTTTTTTATAGCAAGTGGAAAGTTCAAGATTTTCTAGAATATCAACTTTCACTTTTTCCAAAAGTGATTTTTAAAAGAAAATGAGGACTATCTAGATTTTCATGGTTGTATAGTATCTATTTTTATAAATCCATATATTCACTTGCTAAATGTTAAACAAGATTTGATCTATCAATTAATACATCAATTTTAGCACACATAAGAACTTATTTGTCATATCAATTTTAGCACACATTAGAACTTATTTGTTAAACTTCAATTGATAGAGGGCAATTGCTTACCGAGTAAAAATGCACATCTTTTTGGGAAAAAAAAATTCCATAATTGTTAGCATAAAGCAATTCCTTGAGGACCTAAACCACCATTCACGGCGAAATTGCCAAAGAGGTACAAAGCAAAGTGATAATGAAGAGGTTGAACTAAACCCAACCTAAAGTAATGAAACAAAGAAAAAGAAGATGGAGCCATTGCTAATGTTGAAAAGAAGAGCCATCAATACTTTTAGTATGCCTTTTTGGCTGTCCGCGAGATTTTAGTCAAAAGAAGCGCGATAGGAAAAAAAGAAAGATTCATTTCAGCGGCAAGAAAAAGTTCATAACTGCTCCATCCCGTGCCCCTTCTTTTCCCGTGCTACGAGGAATTTCTTTTCTCTATGAAATTCATGAAAAATCATCATCAAGATCTTACATTACCGTCACTATTTTCACTTTTTTGTTCTGATTACAGTCACCCTTGAAAAAGAAGAAGGGCTTTGGACCAGTACCCGGGCATTGGCACAGCCCCTTATTGCTAACAGGCCTGGCCTGGTAGGGCCCCTCACGGGTTCGGGCCCGAAAGGGGCAGTCTGTGCTGGGTCTGGGCCGGGGTGGCCCAGTTACCATTCTAAGGGGTGGGATTTTTTAATGTACAAGTCAGGAAAAGGGAAATGCAGAAGGTCAAGTCTTTTGCGAACTTTGTTCAAAGCCAAAGAAATGTAACACCCGAGTATAATGAGTCAAATTCAAATTTTGAGGGAGAAGGAAGATTTCAATGTGCAATTGCTGGTGTAGTATAAATACTCATAAGTTATGGTCTTGGTAATGAACCAAGAATATATGATGTGGCATAAGAAAATAAACAAAGAAAAGAAAAAAAATGTCCTAGAATTTGGAGTAGAATTGAGAATGTTAATTTTTTTTTTTTGGAGAGAAGAATGTTAGTTCAATGCAATATCTCCGAGTATCTAAAACGTATGTTTTTGTTTAAGTATTTATTATTAGAAATAGATTGAGTGATCAAAAGTATTATTCCTCAAAGCTTGTATAAGTATTAAAAAAATCGCTTAGCCACACCACGACCTTCATATGACCCGAAAAAAAAAAACACCACGACTTTCAGGCTTGAGAACTTGTCAACTCGTGATTCAATGGCTTTGAAGCCATGCACGCCGTCTTGAGAGCTCGTAGACACTACCTCATTTCCAAGCCTCCGATTCATTTCAGCTCAGGTGGATTCCTCTCCCCTTATGATAACCAAGTCGTGGAATGTGCTCAAATTTGTGTCCATGCATATCAAAATCGCAGCTCCTTCTCCTCCGCTGCTCAGTCCCTCAGTTCCATAGGTAGTGTGCTTGTTGTCTGTTAGGATTTTCTTTTTTTGCTGCTGAGGAATTTTGACGTGGATTGTAAATGCCAGAGTGATGGTTCTTTGTTAGTAGGGAGCTTTAAGGTTAAGTTTGATGTCTACAGACGGGGGAGAAATCTGAGTAACTCATTCGAGGGGTGTGTACTTGGTGCAGTCGAGTTGAAGAGGAGAGTACATATAGATCAGGAATGATTATGCTTTCAGGGATTGCGCTTGTGAATATAGAGACGTCATCTTTTTATTGTTTTCATTGTGTTTGCTTCATATTAGTTTGCCTGTAATAGCTCGCCTGCAGCCCCTTCAATAATGTCGAATTTACCGTATTGTTCTGGAGCGAGTGCTAGAAAGGAGAAACACCCACCGGTTTTTCCTTTTTTCATTTAAATGTGTGGTGAGCTCTCTTGACGAATTGTGTTGTTATCTGATATTTAATTCTTATTAATTATATTATGCAGAGGTCATGAAGGAGATGTATTGTGAAATCCTTGACTCCATTAATATGAAAAGAACAATGGCTCCAAATGCATGGACGTGGTGCCTCATTAAAAATTGCAAAGACAGAGGATATTACACTTCTCTTTGATGTCTTGCAGAACCTACGTGGATTTTGTCAGTTAACTTCTTGCTCCATTTGAGAAGTAAAGTTTTTAATCTTTCAATAGTTGATAATGAACATTTCTTTTTTTTCATTGCAAAGATTGTCAATTCTTCAAAGAGTTTTTCATATATCATTTTATGAAACCACATTCGATTTAAAGTACATATAACATTGTTAGATGTGTATAAATGTATCTTGTGGGAGTAACATGTCAACTTCCTCGACATGCTTCAATGTGTTTATATTGGTTTAAAGTGTCAATCATGACTTCTTTATTTTTCACGTGCAAACTTGTTAACTTGTTCATGTCTCGGACATAATTAAGCTCAATCCAACTTAACATGTGTCATACACTTTGTTCCGTAAATTGATCTTTCCACCAATTGCTGGCTCTACAAACCTTTGATTTCTTGAATGACACCTCCAATTCAAGTAATTTAATTCGTTATTGAAGCTTAGCCTAAAGTGTTCACTTTAGGCAAACCGTGTTTTTATAAACCGATAGCTTTAGTGGTCTACATTCAAGCTGATTCTAGTAATTAAGCTCTTCATTAATTCCAAGCAAAATAAATCAAATCAAATTGCATTTCCATAGTGTGTCTCATGTCAAGAGATTACAACAATTAATTGTCACTGGGAGCACATAATCTAATCCGCATCAATATCTCTTAATCCTTATTTTGCCTAAGAAGTTAAATCACCATGGCGCACTTAGTCCTTCACGGTAGAAACTAAGGGCTGACAAAATTGTAGGTAAGAAGGCCTCGCGGAAGAATAATGTCCATGGATAGACCCTTACAATTGGCTCTACAAACCATATATCTGTAATGATGATATGTACTTATATAGAGTGATTTTCTTTCGTTTTGTTTACCCATTTCTTCTGTTAACTTGGGGTATGGAAATGCAGCATTATGCTAAATAGCTCAAAGATGCTACACTCCTGCAGGAAGCTATGAAGCTCTGGAAAAAGAATAACTTGCCATTGCAACCCAGCACGGCCGATACTTTCTTCAGGTTCACTTTCATGCCGATTGTCCTGCTATCAAGCTGTTTATACTGAAAAAGATGTCATTATCATCACGTAGTACACCATTAAAGCGCTTAACTGTTAACCATACGAAAAATACTCTTTACATGAATAAAATCAACTTGTTCTTTATTATTATCATTTTGTCCGCATTGCTGCTCTCAATTTATCGGTTTACTCGTGCTATTTGACATCCTTTTTCCTATGGAAAAGTTTTGAAGCCATTTGTTATGATCCATACATTTGGGGTCTTCTCACGGAGTACTCCAAGAGATTTCTCAAGGATGGAGTGTGAAATTGCCTAATTCAACTAATACAGCAAGAACGGCGCTGGCGAACCTTGAACCTCATCGTCGTCCTCCTCGGCCCCGACATTCTCGTCGGCGTCGGCGGCCGCGGCGGCGACATCCACTTCGGGCTGGGCGGTCCGACGGGCCTCGAGCTCCTTCTTGTTGACCGGGCTTATTGAGCTGCTGCCGCTGCTCCTCGGAGCCGTCGGGCGGCGCCCGCTGCTTCGAGGGTTTCGCCACGGCGGTGCTGAAAGCCTGTGACGGCGGCGACCGGCCGATCGATCGGTTGATTGAGGTCGTCGGTGCTTGTTCTAGAGAGAGAGAGAGAGAGAGAGAGAGAGAGATGGAGGGAGGGAGGGAGGGAGGGAGGGAGGGAGTGGGATGGTGAAAGGATCGCAGCCGTTTTATTTTCATCTGAATGAATGTCCGAATCTGGGAGGAAGCAGGGGAGGGGTCGCGCTTTGCGTATTTTTTGTTTTGAATTGTTTTTCGCTTTTCATTTTTGTTTTTGTTTTGGTTTCAATTTTTCTTTTTCCCTTTTTTTCGCTTTTGGTTTCATGCCAGTGGTGCAAAAATTTCCCGCCAGGCGGTGCGGGGGAAATGTATATCTCGTTTCCCTCTGTGGGAATTGAAGCCACCGCTTGGCTCACGGCGAGATGGACCCCCGGCTCGAGGTGGGGTAGGTCCGACTCAGCCTGGCCGCCCGCATCACAATGGGTCGTGAATTTTTGTTTCGATATAGAAAAAAGTTAGGAGGAGATGATCATCAATCACGAAATATTCAATTTGAGTCATTGTTAATTAGTTCAATCGTAAGTGTAGGAGTTTGTCATCGTAACCTTACCAAAGTCTAAAAGTCTTTCTACATTAGATGACAAACACTAAAGATATTAGCTGGTCAGAGATTTGCTTGTGACACAATTTAAACCTATGAATTCATAAAAAATGTGATGATTCTTTTTCACTTGGGGGTTGGATTAGAATCTTTTCATGTTCAATTTGTAAGACAAAATAATTCAAATGCGGAAGCCAGGATCGATTAAAGACAAACCTCCAGCCATTGTTCTTGTTTAAGTTCGTTAGAAAACCTGAAATTAAAGAAGATTGGAGACATGCTACTACCCCAATTCACTCTCGTACTGATGGTGTATTATGAATGAGAGAGTTTGAGTTAGACCTTGTCATCACCCGTCAGAAATGAACGTACGTTCCTATTTATATCTCGTTTTCCATCAATACGGTCACCAAATGGGCGGTTGTCACGAAAGGGTACGAAGCGTGAAAAAACTTCATGTCGAATAGTCGTAACTTTAAGAGAAAATATAGGTCTAAAATGTGGGATCACAAAAATAAATAACATTCTCCCACTTGATCCCATCATTTTCATCATACAGATTATCCAACTAATTCCACGAAAACTTTATGCTTAAAGAAAAGAAACAAAACACATGGATCATGGCGACATGTCCTCTAAGAGTGAGTAATATCTTCAATGTAACACAATGCATCTTATTTCTTTAATGTCAGCCTATATGTGACAACATATCTTAATGAATAAACCCCATGTTTATTCTAGAATCAAGGATAAATGTTATTCTCATAAACAACAAAATGTGTACACAAAAATTGAGAATCAACATTACAACTGAACATGAGTTTCATACAACAAAAATCGTTCATATGACGACAAATTACATGATGAGACCTATTCCCATACTAGTCACATGATCCTTATACTTCATTGGTGGCATGCCTTTAGTTAAAGGATCAGCTATCATCAATTCGGTGCTAACGTGTTCAATGACCACTTTATTCTCCTTAACACGTTCCCTTATGGCTAAATACTTAATGTCGATATGCTTACTTCGACTGCCACTTTTGGCATTTTTAGCCATAAAAACCGCAGCTGAATTGTTACAATATATTCTTAATGGCCTAGAAATTGAATCAATAATTCTAAGCCCAGCAATGAAACTCTTCAACCATACACCATGTGAGGTAACCTCAAAACAAGAAACGAACTCAGCCTCCATAGTGGAAGTAGCAGTCAAAGTCTGCTTGGCACTTCTCCATGACACGGCTCCGTCAGCTAACATAAAAATGTATCAAGATGTTGATTTTCGTGAATCAACGCAACCCGCAAAATCCGCATCCGAATAACCGACCACTTCCAAGTTGTCAGTCCGTTTATACATAAGCATATAGTCTTTGGTACCTTGAAGGTATCTCATCACTTTCTTTGCAGCTCTCCAGTGGTTTAAACCTGGATTACTCTGATATCTTCCCAACATTCCCACAGAAAAAGCGATGTCCGGTCGAGTGCAAACCTGAGCATACATCAAGCTTCCAACAGCAGAAGCATATGGAATGTTGTACATTTGTTCCCTTTCTAGATCGTTCTTCGGGCATTGGTTCAAATTGAACCTGTCACCCTTCACAATGGGTGCTATACTTGGTGAACAATTTTTCATCCGAAATCTCTCTAGGACCTTATTGATATAGGTTTCTTAAGATAGTCCTAAAATGCCTCGAGGCCTATCTCTATGGATCTTAATGCCAATGATATAAGATGCATCACCCATATCCTTCATGTCAAAACTCTTAGAGAGAAATTGTTTCACCTCATGTAACAACCCCTTATCATTGGTTGCAAGTAGTATATCATCCACATACAGTACAAGGAAACAAATTTTGCTCCCACTGACCTTCTGGTATATACATTGATCCATGACATTCTCTACAAAACCGAATGAAGAGATGACTTCATGGAACCTTAAGTACCATTGGCGGGATGCTTGTTTCAAGCCATATATAGATTTCTTAAGCTTGCACACCAAATGCTCACCTTTACTAGAGGAGAATCCTTCAGGTTGTTTCATGTAAACCTCCTCCTCTAGTTCTCCATTGAGGAACGCCGTTTTCACATCCATCTGATGTAATTCCATATCAAAATGGGCAACCAAAGCCAAAACAATACGAAGAGAATCTTTCTTAGATACAGGAGAAAAAGTCTCCGTGTAATCGATTCCTTCCCTTTGAGTGAATCCTTTGGCAACAAGTCTAGCTTTATATCTTTCAATGTTACCCAATGAATCATTCTTAGTTTTGAAGACCCATTTACAACCAATGGCCTTCACACCATTAGGTAACTCAACCAAATCCCAGACTTTGTTAGATGCCATAGAACTCATCTCTTCCTTCATGGCATTGTACCACAAATTGGATTTATCACTATCCATGGCTTGTGAAAACGTTTTAGGGTCATTCTCAGCTCCAATATTGTAGTCAGACTCTTGTAAATACACAATATAATCACTAGGAATAGCCGATTTCTTTATTCTAGAAGATCTTCTCAATGTTGCATCAACATTCTCTTGAGGAGCGTGTTGCTCAACCGGTTGTTCAACGGTTTTGGTAATTGCTGAACAACCTGGATCTTCTAGATCAATATCGCAGGTTGTGGAACTTCAACGATTGGTTGTTCAATAGCCGGTTGAACTGAAGGGGCATTATGAGCAACAACCAATCTTAAACTTGAGGTGGAATGTTGAGTATCTGTATGATCTTTCTTAGGATCAAGGTCCTTCGATCGATCGCTCCCACTGATCAAGTCATTTTCAAGAAATTTAGCGTTTCTTGATTCCACAATCCTAGTGGTGTGAGATGGACAATAAAACATGTATCCCTTAGACCTTTCGGCATATCTAATGAAATACCCACTTATGGTCCTTGGGTCCAACTTTTTCTTGTGGATTATAAACTCTCACTTCAGACGGGCATCCCCAAACGCGCACATGATGCAAACTCGGTTTCCAACCCTTAAATAACTCAAAAGGTGTCTTTGGGACAGCCTTGGTCGGAACTCGGTTTAATATGTACATTGCCGTCTTAAGTGCTTCAGTCCACAAGGATTTAGGAAGTTTGGAGCTGCTAAGCATACTACGCACCATGTCTAATAAGGTCCGATTTCTTCTTTCCGCTACGCCATTTTGGTCCGGACAACCATGCATAGTATATTGGGCAACTATCCCATGCTCTTGAAGAAATCTTGCAAATGGACTAGGTGCTTGTCCATCTTCAGTGTATCTACCATAGGATTCTCCACCTCTATCTGATCTCACGATCTTAATTTGCTTATTGCATTGTTTCTATACTTCTGCCTTAAATACCTTAAAGGCATCTAATGCTTCATACTTATTATGAATCAAGTAGAGATACATATAACGTGAATAATCATCTATGAAGGAGATGAAGTATTTCTGACCACATGAGTCCATATCCGGACTACAAATATCCGTGTGTATGATTTCTAATATTTCTGTACTCCTCTTGGCACCTTTCTTTGTCTTGTTAGTCCGTTTCCCTTTATGCAGTCCACACAAATATCACAATCAGTAAAATCTAAAGTACCGAGTACTCCATCATTTACTAATCGCTTAATTCTTTCTATGGAGATATGTCCCAATCTCCGATGCCACAACATAGAGGAATGTTCTTTCACAACACATCGTTTTATACCAGCTTTATCATGAACATGCATCGCATCATAATAGGCATTGTCTTGTAAATTAATTCGAAAAAAAGACCATCGACAAAGTACCACTCCCGACAATTTCAGATTTAAATGATAAAAGAAGTTTGAATCTGAAAAGTTAAAAGAGTATCCCAAAGGTACAAGTCTTGAAATTGAAATTAAGTTTCTAGAAAAACTAGGAACATAAAAGGTCTTTTCCAAATTTAAAACAAAACCACTATTGAGAACTAGTCTATATGTCCCAATAACTTCCACATGCGAACGCATCTTGTTTCCTGAATAGATGCTTTGTTCACTTCCCACTGGCTTCCTGTGGTTTTGAAAACCCTGCATGGAATTCGAAATATGGATTGTAGATCCAGAATCAATCCACCAAGTGTTGTGACTTACATGAGTCATATTAGATTCATAACAAACACAAGAGATTGGATTACCTTTCTTCTCGAGCCAGGCCTTAAATTTGACACAATCCTTCCTTATATGCCCCTTCTGTTTACAAAAGAAGCATTTGGATTCTTTCTTAATGTCAGCTTGGAGAGGTATTTTACCTTTTCCCTTATACTTGCCATAGCCCTTATTCTTTCCTTGTATTGCCAAATGAGCATTTTCTCCCAATTCCATAACCAGTCTTTCTTCCTCTTGAACACACATGGTCATGAGTTCATTAATAGACCATTTATTCTTATGTGTGTTATAAGAGATCTTGAAAGGAACATACTGTTGTGGGAGAATGTTCAGAATATAATACACAAGGAAGGATTCAGATATCTCAACCTCAAGGTTCTTAAGTTGAGCTGCAATGTTCCTCATTTGCATGATGTGCTCACGCACACCTCTAACACTAGTGAGCTTCAATGATGAAAACTTCATAATCAGGGTCATGGCATGCGCCTTCTCGTAACTTTCAAACTGCGCATCTATGGCCTCCAATAAAGCCTTAGCATTGCCATGCCGAGCAACCGAACCACGAATACTAGGAGATATCTTAGCTCTTATAAACATGGCACAAACGCGGTTGGACCGCTCCCATTGGTTATAAAGAGCTATCTCACTGGGAGTGCTCGAATCGCAGGGAGCAGGTGGTTCGTCTTTCCTTATAGCATAGTCAATGTCCATCCACCCCAATTGAAGAAGAACTGACTCATTCCAAACTTTATAGTTCTCACCATTCAGTATAGGAACATCAAACTTAAATTCAGAGAAATTCACAGGTTGCGAAACTACATATCAAATAATCATGCTTATGTCACAAAATTTGAGGCAAATATAAATAAATCATGTTTTACCAATGTAAACATGTCACAATATGAATCACATAACATAAAAACTATCTGTGGGCTAAGTTTTTAATTTAAATAGATTCATAATTACTTCATGAAGAAACTACCATATTATATGCCTTTTCTTAATCCCTGTGGGTAAATTAAGAAAAATAATATAATATTTAATCCTAATTAATCATATTAATATAATGAAAATTCCTATGGGATAAAATTCATCATATTAATATAATTAATTACAATCAATGTCCATTTCTAAATATGATCCGGAGCTTTTTAATATATAATTTAATTAATTAAAGATGCTGTGGCTACTCTCTAATTAATTAATTATATGAATCATTGGACATTAAATTTCATGCATAAAATATTCATAAAAAAAATGCATGAAATGACATAATAAATAAATACATCAAGGGCAGAACAGTAAATAAATAAATTGGCCAAGGGCAAGATTGCAAAAACATGAAAAATTTGGGGCAAAAGTGTAAAAAAGGAGCCGCGGGTGCACAGCGTTTGCGCGCGCGAACGGCGTGTGGCGCGTGGGTTCCACGCGCCTGCAATTGTAGCGCGCGCGTGGAGCCCACGCGCCTTCTTCCTCGCGCGACAGAGTCGTTTTCTTCGCCGTTTTTCGCCGTTCCGCTGCGGTTTCGCCCCCGTTTCTTCTCCGGCAGCCCATCCCAGACAGAAATAAATAATGGGTTTTGAAGAGCATGCCGGTACGATCACATGGGTCCAAGTTTCGGCGAAAATGAGCAAAAATTGGCCCCAAAATCAGACGAAAATTCCCAAAAACACAAATCCTCAACCACTGCGACTTCCGCCGCCCGATTAGCCTCCGGCGAACACCGATATGCTGAAATAACTCATGGCTAATATTCCTCATGGCGGTGCGACCGTACGGGTCCGAAATCAAGGGGTGGGTCGCCGGAATTTGCGAGTTTCTCTCTTGGCCTCATAACTCCGAATTACTGTTCATGTTACAAAAACCCGAAAATACACCGAAAACACACAAAAATACAACAAAAACAAGGCAGAGGCCTTTAACATGCTCTGATACCAAATGTAAGATAAAATAATTCAAATGCGGAAGCTAGGATCGATTAAAGACAAACCTCCAGCCATTGTTCTTGTTTAAGTTCGTCGAAAACCTGAAATTAAAGAAGATTGGGGACACGCTACTACCCCAATTCACTCTCGCATCTTGATGGTTTATTATGAATGAGAGAGTTTGAGTTAGACATTGTCATCATCCGTCAGAAATGAACGTACGTTCCTATTTATATCTCGTCTTCCATCAAGACGGTCACCAAATGGGTGGTTGTCACGAAGGGTACGAAGTGTGGAAAAATTTCATGTCGAATAGTTGTAACTTTAAGAGAAAATATGGGTCTAAAATGTGGGATCACAAAAATAAATAACACAATTATCTTTTTTTTTTTTTTTTTTTCATTTCTTTAAAGTGAATGAGTAGTGTATGAGCTTAGTAAGAAAAATAAAGCCATGTATAAATTTGTTTTGTGCTTATAAAATTTGACTTGAGCCAGATGAGGGATTGATTTATGAGAAAATTTTAAATAAAGATCTAAATGGATTTTATTTCAAAACAATGGGTTGAAGTTTCATCATTTTTTTAAATAAGAGTTTGAAGTGATATTATTTTCAAATGAGAATATGAAATGAAGTGAAGTGAAGTGATTGTGTCTGTTTGAAATAAAGGCCTAATTTTTCAGCCGATCAAGAGCATTTTAGTCGGCCATTGGTGATGTCGAAAAGGGCTGGGTGAGGGTCGCCCCGCCTGATCTAGCGAGGGCCACCCTCGCCACCATGGTAAGGGCCGGCAAAGGGCCGACAAGGGCCTTTTGAATATCTACTTGAAATTATCTTGCATTTTAGTCCAGCACCACTACGTTACTAATCCGCCACACACTCAAGACAGATTCTTGAATAAAGTCCGAAAGCGTGCTAGTTATGCACAAGAAAAAAGAGAAACCCCCGCACCTGCCTGGTAACCAAATGCGCCCGTCTTGACATTAGATAATGTTTTAGCTAAATCTGAAAAAAGATCCAAATCATTTAATTTCACATAGAAATGACGCACGAGAGTGAGAAAATAAAACATGTTGTGGGACTATTATTCACTTCAATTAATAACTAAATCAAGAAAAATTTACTTTTACCAATCATTTAGAGCACGTATGATAATTATTTTATTATTTTATTTTTCTATTTTCATTATTCTGAAAACAGATTTGGAACATAAATCTATTTAGTAACATACTCTCATTTTTCTATATTTTGAACAAATTTTTACTTCAAGAATATGTTTAGAATAAAATCAGAAGAAATTAAAATTTTAAATTTTTTTTTATATTTGAAACAAAAGTGAGAAATAAAAATTTTCTCATTACTTGCTCATGGCGCGTCGCCGCCCACCACTTGCCTATCGCCGGCCACCGAATGCTTGTTGCTCACCGCCGGTTGCTTGCCATTGGCCACCTCTCACCGTCACTTGGAATGGAGAAATTTTGTGTCGTCATTAAACGAATTTCTATTCTAAGAATATAAATTTTGTATTGTTATCAAACGTATATTTTTGCTCAAAAATTAGTTGAGGGAATAGAAGTAGAAAAATTAATTTCTAATAAAAATTTGATTATTAAAATAATATAATTATCATTCACGCTCCTAAAGTACTGTAACTCACTTGCACTTACGTTGAACTTCCTCTTCACGAACTTTTTCGAACTCCTTCAATTTGACTGCCACTTTTCTTTGGGGATCCGCGATGACCGTGGAGCGACCACCTGAAATAAACCTTTTTCAACTCACAGAAAACCTCCTTGGCCACCTTGTCGAAAACTCTCCTTCATTCCTGATATTTGTTGGAGGTAGCAATGCTAGGAGATAAAAATCACGTCCAACCAAACTATGCTCCAGAAATACCCAATTAAAAATACCACAATAACCTATTCGAAGTGGATTCTTTCAACATTTCTAACTCAATTATGGATGGATTAATGGGGCCAAATGTCAGTGATAATGACTTGAATTGAATGACGTTGTTTGCAAGGAAAAGGAAAGGGATAAAAGATGGTCTTGTTAGGTTCAGAACAAGTAAAACTCTTAATCAAATAATGCCACTTTTAGCAAGATTTACTAGTGGTTTAACTTCATAGATTTAACTCACTATATTTTAGAACATGAGAGACATAGCAGCGAATTCTACAGAGATAAGGTACTCATCATCGAACTTTGGCAGGCGCCACGTCTTAGAAAATAGGCATGTTCTTCTCTGTTTTTGTGTCCCCTAGAGTCCTTGCACTTTGCCAGATGAACTAAATACTAGAGACACCATGAATTTAAGAGTTGAGTGCATGCTCACAAGTTGTATGGTTACAATGAGTTTCTTTTATAATTTATTTGATCAAGACATTCTGTCATCCCATCACATACAAAGAATTTCGGAGGCAAGAGGTCTCCAAAGTGTTCCTCATGGAGTACAAGATCCTATGAATTCAAACAATTGCTCTGCTATATGTCCTTGTGATTTGTTCGCATTTTGTGGACGAAGGGATCCATTCGCTTTTTCCCACAAGTTTATCCCGAACCCCAGAGACTATCTTTGTAAACTGTCTCTATAGCAACATGGATCTAATTAACAGGACGTAAAGCATAAATATTGAAAATCTCAAATAATCCACCAGTGAGTTAACTAACAGGATGTGTTTAATATTCTAGTTTCTCAAAACGGAACAATATTTTGTCCATAGTAAACTTGTAATAGGAGTTGTAAATTCTAAATAATGGTGATAAAATCATGCGACCTGCTATACTTCTAGTCATATATATTGATGTAAGTTCCAAAAAGCTGGGCGATTTACGACCATCAACAAAGCAGTGACATAGTAAAATCATTATTTCTTTGATAATATGCTATAAGTTGATTGAATTAATGAACGTTGCTACTTTTAGAAACTGATGAATATTACGATGTTACTAGCTAATGTCATAAACAAGGGCAATTGGTAACTGGGCAGGTTAAGGGGTTTCTCTTTTCCATGCAATTTTTTAAACTAGTGCGGATTTGGACTCTTTTTCAGAATTTGTCTTGGGTGTGTGATGGATTATTAGTACTGTAGTGATGAACGGACTAAGATGCAAGCTAAATTCAAGTGGATAGTTCTCTTCTCACCCTCATTAGACCGCTTGGTATGGCAAACCCATACACGATTCTGATATCTACGTGACATGCACGGTGCTGTTGTACTAATTTAATTGCAAGCGTAGCTTCTGAATTAACCAATATCAAATATCCTCCTTTTTATCTTATTTAATTTTGCCTGTTTATTCACTTGCTTATAGAAAAATTCAATTGAACCTAATTATTCAATCAAAAATTTACGAAGAAAAGCACAAAAGCCTGCATATTAACTCATTGTATTGCATTTTGGTCCATGTAAGTCATGGAAGATTTGAGCACGGGGGCATGTGGCGGAGTCCTCGGTCCATATATTGCGTTTTGGTCCATGTAAGTCATGGAAGACGCGCGAACCTTTGCTCTCTCAAATACATGAAGGAAAGTAAAAAAAAAAAAAAGACTATAATTTATTTTGTGGGTTAATACCCTACCCCAAACTGGTACACTTGTGACAAATTTATCCCAAACTTTTTTTGACCACAAAAAACCCTAAACTGGTATACTTTTGACAAATTTACCATAAACCGGTACACTTGTGACAAATTTACCCTATGCTAGTTTTTATTAAATTTTATTCTCAAATTATTAAGTTAAATTACACGTGATTTCATTTGAGAAAGATATCAATTTAGGATTTTATGCCCCGTTTGTCACAAAGAAAGTGGCAAAAATTTTTGTGATTTTTTTGTTGTATTAATCCAATTTAGCAAATGGTATATTTATCACAAATTTACCATTTTCGAGTTTTTTGCAATCGAAAAAAAAAATACATGAAGTATTCGGTTGGGGTAAAAGTAAAAAAAAAAAAAAAAACTATCATTTATCTTGTCCTAGCACATTTTGTACTTTGCTTGCCATTTGTAATCGTTTCAACTTCCAACTTTAATTACCTTTTTTTTTTATCGAAATACTTTATGATATTATTAAAAGTCAATAGTTTTTAAAACAAAAGCCCAATAAAGCGGCACCTAGACATAAAAGATCCCATAAGGATCGGGGACGAGGACGGGCTATTCAAAAGGAAGGGCGTAAAGCCCAACTTTAATTACCGATAACACATAATTTATGTAATAATTTTCAAAGATGCCACAAAAAACCTGCAATTATACCCACCTCAATATATTTATTTCAAACCTTTTTGTAATACTAAAAATTCAAAACTTGTATTTATGTGAGATATTTAAATAAAATTTAAAATATTTATTTTTATGGACCCATAAGAAAGATAAAAGAAAAAAACAATTATATTTGGCTACATATCCCTTCTACCCCCAAAAAAGAAAATTACGTATGAATCCTCGAATTGCAAAATTGATCCCCGGAACCAGCTCCAATGAGTTCTCTGAACGATAGAGGGAAGCGCTCAACTGAAGCTTCACATCGAGCTGTATATGATTTCATCAGCCGGCAACAATTTCCCTCTCTCATCTTCAAGTTTCTGGCTGTCGACATGATGAGTACGGTCGACGTTGAATGCCTTCCTTCATCTGCCTTTATCAGGTCTTCATCTGTACGGCTGCCCAATTAACCTCGGCTGCCTCTATTCATGTTCATGTGTCAGTTACTGCTCTGATGCTCTGACTTGATTTGGATTTGGAAGTTCCGGTTAGGATAACGTGTGAATCGACGGGCTCTACGATTGAGTAGGTCGGTTTTGAGCTTGGACGGTGAAATTTGTATTGTGAATTTGGGGGATTGGGCATTTCAGGGTTGGAGGAAATCGTTGAGTCGTTGACTGTGCTGTGAAGCTGTAATGCCTGATCGAATGGGGCAAACTATAATTGACGAGCATTGTGTCATATTTGCTTGGTTTTCTTAAGGCCTTGGGTTACAGACTTTGGATCAATGCCTGCACCTGGAATATGTTTGGATTGATAGAATTTCCTTATGTTTGTTTGATATTCTGCTGTTTCTACTTTGGGGATAAAATTTGTTGAGTGTCTCTGATTGAATATCAGCTATTCAGCTTTTCTCCAGCTAAGTGATGACTGTTGCCTGTAGGTTTTAGTGGAGCAGCTTTATATGGGAAAGCTGAGCCTTATGTTGTTCACTTATTCCCCTTTCATTGCATTGCATTGAATATATAATTCTTTAAGTTCACGAAGAAGGAAGGCAAGAATATACTGATATATTGTATGAGTTGATGTTTACTCAAATTTGATCCCCTCACTTGATTCGTCATCTCTAGAACTCACCGTGGCACCAGGCATGCGAGGGTAGTTTATTTCAAGCTCCAGTAGAGATCTTCAACGCAATTCTGTATGTGGCAGACATACATAGAAGTATTCACTAACTGAACAGCTCAAATAATAAAGAGAGGTGACAGAATTTTTCATAGAACAACCTGAGCAAAGCATGTGATCTCCTCGCGACTCCATGTAAAATTACAAGAAAGTAACTTTCATGTCTTGGTGGAAATGATTCACCCTTTTCCCTTCGTATGGACAGCAGACCGATGTACCTTGTGTATGCATTCCTCGAGGCTGCTCTCCTCTTAAGTTTTCATCAACTCCTTCGTGTGTCAATTGTAAAAGGAAGAATAGCCAAAGTTAACATGCATACCTTTGTTCTTCAGTACCTCTGATAGCTATAACCACAGCGTTAAGGTCCTTGGCCACTGCAACATATGCCTTCAGTTATTTGTATGCTGGATTAGGAATAGTGACAAACAATTAGATAAAATTCAAACAGAGAGGCATCACGAGAATCGCAAATTCGTAGGCCACTGGAACATGAATTATATACCTTTAAGCAGTGCTGGACGTCAGCTATCGGTTGAATGACTTTCAACCCCCGCTTGTACTGAGGATCCATTCTTCATGCAACCTTAGTAACGATGTTATAGTTTAAACAAATCAAATTCCCTCGGTCTTTCCATCGCATCAAGGACATGTCCGACTAAAAAGTTCGGTCAAATCTAACATGTAAACCTGCAAAATAAAAAGCTTTGCATCTAATTACAATTTGTGGTTTTGAAATGGTGCCTGGATATAATAGCAACAAGCTCTAGGTTATTGCAAATTTTTTTATAAAGAACACTTATAGCAGATGCATACTCCACCGATATCGCAGCAAGAGTGTGATTGTAAACAGTCAGAGTCCTAATCTATTGGTTGTTGCTTAGGTTCATCGTGGATTTTATTATGCTTATAACAATACAACAATTCGACCTGGTATTTTGGATGTCGTTATAAGAGCCAAGGATATGTATGGAGACATCAATGTCATGGTGACAGGGCATTCTATGGGAGGAGCTATGGCATCCTTTTTGTAGACTTGATCTTGTGGTAAGATAGCTGAAAAATCTTTATGGCTGGGACTTGTGATTTTTATTGGTTCTATATGTTCTTCCAACTGTTCAGTTTTGGTCTTTTCAGAGTTTTCTGGAATTCTCTGCCAAATCTGCCTTGAAGAGTTTAGACTCTTCATGTGGATCTTGAACTTTCTATGGCTCTCATATTTATATTTACAATTTGTAACAAGCAGCATCTTTTTTTTTTTCCTTTTTTTTTTCTTTTTTGGTAAATCAACCCATAGACAAAGCATAAGCAGGATAGGGTGCAAACAGCCCTTTACGCGAACCATCAATAGTTGAGGTATGTAGTTGTCTGAATTGAGTCTTATATGTTAAGCTTTGGAGCTTCAACCCGGTCGAATACCTAAATATAGTGGATAAAGACATCCAAGTATTCGGGACAAAGTTTACTTGCGGGAAACTTTATAGGAGTGTTGATATGTTTATGGTCTGGACAATTAACTTTTTTAGGCACTTGAAGCTCAAATTTATATCATGTGTTCTTGAAGCATTAATGCATTTTAAGAGAGATTATATATCGATCCTAAATTTGTGCTTTGTGCGCAATTTCTCTCTCTCTCTCGAATCAAATGAGGCAGCTCCTCTTCAGTCGGACTACAAGGCCAGATATGTTGTAGGCTGGGGCCAATTCTAAGATGTCCATATTAGGCTTTTTGTCTCGGCTTTCTTTGACAGATCGGTCCAGGGTACTTTTCTAGGCACCTGTTGCGGAACTGGTACCAGAAATGGTACCCGCCTCAAATTCATGTCCCATTGATTCTCTTCTCCATGAAAAGTGGTGATTTTTTAGAGTCAAACTTTATCTTGTCTTCAAATTGTACAAAAGCTCATGCTTTGATAGGATCATAGGTCACATGAAGTATAGACTATGCCTTTTCTCGAAGTATTAGTGGCAATTGTAACATTTAAATGATTTAAATTGTACATTGTTTTCTGGTTTCTTGCTGAAAATTGTTCTGAGCCGATTGTGACGTCATGCCTGTGTGTCGTGGCCCTTTTTAAGATTTAGTTTCTCTGTTGCTATTTATGACAGTAAGTTTCGGAGTTCGAGGGTTCATTTTCACCATGAACCTGGAATTAATGAACCTGGAATTTTTTGTTTATGTCATTAGCAGGATGTGACTCAGCCCACTGACATCCAAGTGCTTCTTGTGGAAGCAGTTAAATGCACCTTCATTGTAAATTCACCCCCAAATTCAAATTCACTATTCAATAATATTAACACCCTTTCTCGGGGCGGATTTGGAATTTGTTTTGTTGTGGGTATGGGGCTTGGTGTGGGGAAAATTATGGATGGGATCTTGACAGAGTAATGCTAGACCTTCAACCCTCATGGAGAGAAGGGCTGTTCATTGTTCACCTTTATATGTTAAATGCTACATGTGGGTATTAATGCATAGTGTTGTTTTCCCTGTCCTGAAAGTGCCATTGATGTATTAACATTCAAGTTATTTGGCTGTCTAATTAAGTGTGCTGAAGCTTTTTTTCCAGACCAGTTCTCGCTTTATTTTACTTATATAACTGGGTATCCTTAATTTCCAGGTCAATCATGATGCACGGAATGTTCACGTTCTAACATTTGGACAACCTCAAATTGGCAATGCAATGTTTTCGTTTTATTACAGTGACTGTACCAAATACAATACGTTTTACTAATGGACATGATATTGTTGCTCATTTGCCTTCATGCTATTCTCGGTTCCCTCAGAAGACATACCATCGCTTAGAGAGGTATGGCTTCAATCTTGACGAAATATCTAATAAGTCATGGGGAATTGTTGCTGACTGAATTTGATGTGCTTCGCATTTCTTTCAACCAATCTAACTGGTGAAGTTTTATTGCAGTACTCCCACTATTTTCAGCGTACAATTTTTTTCTGTTTTTGTTTGTTTATCTTCTTAACAAAGCAGGGTATTTTGTAGTACTCATGAACTTTTAGAAAAATATTTAACTGATTCCTCTCGTGCTTGTGAAGGCATCATGAGCTTTTCGCACCAAATCCAAATTTAAGACATGTAATAAGGTTTAACTGTTTACTCTCTCTCTCTCTCTCTCTCTCTCTCTCTCTGTGTCACTCTGTGATGGCTGATGACCTACTCTTAAGCTACGAAAATAGCATTACACATTTTAATTATGTATGTCTACTAATGCTTATAGTTATGGGCAACTAGCTCAAAGACAGCTACAGATAAACATATTGATGTGAGATAACGTGGAAATGATTTGATTCCACTTAGTTCTCAGGTGATTGATCGTACTCTTTACATTGTAGTGTTCACATGTAATTGAAATCTTCCCTTTGTTGTAGGTATGGTTGTATAATGTAGGATTTTATAGTCTGATTTATCAGGTTAAGAAAATTTGTGATAGCTCTGGAGAAGATTCATCATGCAGCAGGGAAGGAGGTAGTTTCAGTTGTAGCTACTTATTCAATTGTGAATTAATCATGCTGGTGCAGTAAGTCATGTGACAGACCAGCTTGTTCTAGAGAACCAATCCTTTATTACCAGGAATATTTGTGGACGACTGATGAGAGTGTGTTTCTGTTGACTGGTAACTGGTAATAGCATTGTGGATCATTTAGTCTACTATGGGGTGGAATTAATGGCTGAGCCACAGGGATCGTGCAAAATCGTCATGGACGAATAGGGAAGCAAAGATGTCAAAGGAAATTTATGCTTTCCAAAATCCTTCAACTTCTGCACTGAGGCTGCCTTCAAACTCCGATGCCAAGAGCAACTTAATTTAAATTGCTTCTAGTTCAGCATCTGGTTCCTCAAAGATCATCAGGGAGCTCTGTGATGAAGTTTGTTCACATAATGCACTCCATCTATCAGTTCATGTCCATCGCAAGATGCACAGGAGCTCCACTGAAAATCACTACGAATGAATGTAAATCCTTGTAAATGCTTTATTTTTGTTAATATCCTAAAAAGTCATAAACTGGTACATTTGTGACAAATTTGTGACAAATTTACCCAAAATCAAATCCTTTTAATTTTGTCAAATTATTAAGTTAAAAATGCAATTTAGGATTTTAGCTCTGTTTTTTTATTTTTGAATTTTTTTTGTAGTATTAATCCAATTTATGAGAGGGTATATTTGTCACAAATTTATCAATTTGTGATTTTTTGTTGTCAAATAAATTAGTTTAGGGTAAATTTGTCATAAATATATTAGTTTATGGTTTTTAATAGTCAATCGGGGTAAATTTGTCAGAGGTGTACCAGTTTGGGGTTTTTCATAGTCAAAAAAATAGTTTGGGGTAAATATGTCATAAGTGTACCGGTTTGGGGTTTTTTAAGGTATCAACCCTTATTTTTATTGAATGAATGTGCTCGCAAGTGACCTGTCAATCTAATCTTGGGCCTATGGCTTCATTTACCAGACTCGACAAAATCTACCAAGGGTTGGGGATTCTGAGCTAAGTTATTTACGGGTAGAACTTGACAAAATTGGCATATGTGTGAATCCTGGAACTATGAGACTTGCATTGTTAGGCAATTAAGCTGTTTTATAAGGTGAACAAACTGTCAATGGAGACCACTTTCTCAAAACTGTTTTACTGGCA
Source organism: Eucalyptus grandis (assembly GCF_016545825.1). NCBI lineage: Eukaryota > Viridiplantae > Streptophyta > Magnoliopsida > Myrtales > Myrtaceae > Eucalyptus > Eucalyptus grandis. The sequence continues at coordinate 53,965,814 of NC_052619.1, read as the reverse complement.
CATTGGAACATAAGATTTATCGGTACAAGCAAGTTCTTAAAAACTGTTTCCCGGAAGGAATTGAATAAAGCCATCATGGAAAAAATGATGAGGTTGTCTGAAGTTCGCATTGTTTCCACCGGCAACCTCTGTTAAATTTCAAGGAGGTAAATATATTGGCTTCCACATATAAGAATGAACTGATCGTCCTTTGGAACTTGTAAGCTTTCATCTTCTTTCTCTGATATGCAGGAATAAAATCAGTGGAAACCTGAAAAACTGAAATTCCTTTACCATAACAAAGCGTATATTGCCAAATATGCCCATTCAAAGCACATCGTGCAAGACACCAGTTAAGTCCTTGGCACTAAATGATAATCTAGAGTTTGTGCGCTGCGGTAAAAGCCGTAGTATGGAACCAAAAGATCGGGAAAGATATACTGCCGTCTCACTCATATCTTTATTTACTTAGGTCGATTGGTCATCAACTCTTATGCATAAACCGAGTTAGCCACAGCTCACCTACACAGTATGACCCCATAAATTTCTCACTAATTATTGAGAGAAAGAACTTAGGCTGTCCCGTCATACAGACTCTTCTGTCGTTCAGCAATTCTCCTTATCAATGTTGAAACCTAAAGCATCAAAGATCCCACATAAGTGACCAATGTGTAAATTGACAAAATTAATTAGCCAAAATCATCAATTCGACTAGTCTTTTACTGGTAACTCAATTAGCCAAAATCATCAAAAGGAAATATATCTAAACCAACTCTAAGTCATGAAATAGATTGAAAAAACCATGGTCCCATTTCATCAGTAGTTTACAGCCATCCATCTTAAAGGTAGAAAATGGTAGCAAAAACAGCCTGTAATAACTATTCAACGGTACAAGAACGTCAGATTTCAAGTCAACTTGCCAAAGTGCGATTCTCATTTATGTAAAAAGAACATAATTCCTAGGAAGACGATAATAAATGTCTGCTGAGATGAGATAGGGAAATAAGCAATTTGTTTAAGTTTCAATGGGTTCCTTGACAAGAAACTTGATTGTAGATGCAGGACCTTTCAAGTACCACATGCACTCCTTATTGGAAAAAGATCTCCTCTGCAGCCCAACGATGCATCATTTGAACCTCTTCAAGTTGAAATGGTAAGAGGCCTCACACGTTAAACCCCTCTGCCAAGTATTTCAACCAGATAAACTTACATCAAGGATGACAAGGCCTTCGATCAACAATTAATCCAGAGATTCTGGTAGTTTGCGATGAGCATAATGCATATTACCACAATAATCTATGCAACTGACGCTTTAACTTCTTCAAATGAGTCATGTCAGGAAAACTCTCCCGTCGTTCAATATCAACGGAATTTGGAGATTCTCCAAGCAGTCAAGGCCTTGAGTCTTCGTTATTGCAGACTTCCCAATTCTTAGCTCTGACAGTCTCTTCAAATTTGAGAGATCCATTGCTGTTCTCAAGATTCAACATGTAAAAAAGATGAACTCAAGGGAAATCTTAGGAGGCACAAGCAAGTTAACCCCGGAGTTCTAGTCTTTTGAGATGAGAAAGCTGAACAATATCTGTTGATAAGGTGGTTACAACAGCAGACAATAAGGTCAAAGAATCCAGTTGATTTAATCTCACTACTCACCATGGCATTGGATCTTCCACAAGTTGATCATTTTACACAGGGCATCTAGTCAGATGGCCAGATAAAAATCATTTGGAATTTCCAATTTTAAGTTTTCACCGTGTGCTGCATCTCTCTCTTCAAGCTTTTACTGCATCAATAAGGCAGCAGGTATTTTTCCCATGGAACAATCATTCAGCCTCACTATTTTTAAACTTTACATGCTTCCCATCGAATCAGGTAGCTCTTTAATGCATGTATAGGAGATATCCAATTCAAGTTAGCTACTACTCATTGCCAATTGAGTCCAGAAGCCTCTCTATACAATCGTTCAAAGACAAGTTAGTCATGGCTTGTTCTTCAACGGACAGGGAAAGTTGTGTAATTATGGTTCTTCTAAGAGAAAGCCTCCATAGAGATGTCAAGCGACCAACGGAAAAGATCATCTTCATTGATGAACGATGTGAAGCACTGAGAATTTCAATATCATTTAGAGCTTGATATTCAGCACTTAGAATTCAGTAATGCCTGAATATCATTGATGCTACTGATGAGTGCATTCAACTACATGTGATCAACATCATAAAAAACGATGAGAAATCTTTTACTCAACAGCCTATCTTCCATTGTCTTGATCATTCACCAACATTTCTTATTTTTGTCAATTTCCTTTCGAGGACATCGAAGATGAGTTGATTCTACAAGTACTGGATGCCCTTGAGCTCTGAAGTTTCAACTATGTTAGTAGGTAAGTAACAGTGCTCAAAACCCATGTGAAAGTTGATTGTAGATCATTCTGGCAAGAATTGTGTTTCCAACGCCACATGATCCATAAATTCCAACAATTCTTGTTTCCTGTGTTGCAAGTGCCTTTCATACTCATGTCTAAGACTACCTTCAACACCGTTTTCACATCGAAAGGTCCATGAACTTGTTTTGGTAAGTGCAACTAAGACTACCTTGAATACCCCTTCAAGCGCAAACAATTTTTCCCTGTCCAGACAAGCCCTTCAAGTGTTTCCTCATAAACATTTCAGTACAGATAAGCAAGTTTTACAGCATATCAATGAAGTGAGCACTCTTTTAGCTGAAATGCAATATTCATTTTTATGGCCCCACAAAAAGGGAAAAATGAAACAATAAGGTTTGCCTAATTAGCACTTTTACTACTCCCCCTCCCCCCAAAAAAAAAAAAAAAAGAAAAAAAGGAATGCATTCCCCCAATTACAAAATGAAATCCTCTGCCCTGCTCTAATGATTTTTCTGAAAAAAAGGGCAAATAGTTCAAGTGATACTTTACATCGAGTTCCACAGATTTAACATAGTCATCAGTAGGCAATGACTTCCCTCATTAATCTTCGAGTTCCTGACAGATGAATGAACAGTTTATCACCTCAAGATTGTGTAAGAGAACCAGTCAACATTGCATGTCATCTTCATTTTCCTTTATTCGGTCTTCATTTGTACAGCTGCCTAATTAGCCGCAACTCCCTGTGCAGAAAAGTTTTTGTGAGTTCATCTAACCTTTAATTCCTCTCGGCAACATTAGAAACCGGCAAAAGGCTGGTCGCACTTTTTTTTTTTTTTTTCGAGTCTCCCATAGCTGGTCAGTTTGAGTTGTCTCCCATCTCCGCAGGGAGCACTCCCTCCTTGTCAACCTTAGCACTTCTTGTCAAACCATAAAAGAATCCTCTAGTGTAACTTGAGGTGAATGGAAGGGTTTCTATGATAGATAATCACCTAAGCATAACCATTTTCAGAAAATGTAGACAATAATAAAGATCACACACGAGTTTCATTTAAAAATTTCTAACCCAAGGGAGATTTATTATATGTCCCAAGCACCGATATTACTGAAATTTAGCCTTAGCTGCACAGTGATTTATGATACCTTGGAGAAGCTAAATAGTTCCCTTCTCCTGTCACAAACAGAAGTTTGGCCGCACCAGCTATTGATGCAGCTACCCAAGCGAAATTCATCTTTCTTCGTTTTATGACTTCCCCATAACATTGGCAAATCCCACTAAGAAGCACACCTTTCCTGGAAAATAAACTGAATACAAGCATATCAGTATAGAGTACTTGTCTTCTTCACAGTTGCAACAATGACTTGATTATAAAGTTTTGGGATGAGAACCATAGTTATATGACTTTCCAACACACATTCCATCCAATTGTTTACAGCATAATGAAGTTATCTCCAATGCGAACTGAAGTTATCAACTTCAAAATATTTGAAGCAGCAAATCCACAAGGATCTCTAATAATTTGATACAAATCAAATTAAAACGATGCAATCGACATGCATATTCCAAGCTGGGAAAGATAAAAGCAAAGAGAAACCATCCAAAGAAAATATAGCTAAATAGCCAAACCTAACTAGGAAAAGAATATGAATATTTGCACATAATTAAGAACCCTCCGGTTGTTCGGAGGTATCATAATTTCAATACCTTCATCAGATTTTCAGACATGAACTCGCAAAAAGGTCAATAAAATGTAAACTTCTCTGTTCATATCTGCGAAAGAATTTGATTGCAAAAAAAAGGAAACACTGGTTGTCAGATGAAATAACTTACCTCAATTCGTTTAAAGTTTGAACACAAGGGAACAATTTGTGGTCGTGGATCAAGAAGCTTTCAAGAGCAGTGTGCACTTATCCATCATCTTCTCCCTCAGATTCAGGTTTGTCGGTCTTCTCCCTCAGATTCAGATTCAGTAACAGATTAATTATATTCTCCCACAAATTCGAACATTAACTGCATTATCCCACAAATTCGACCATTAATTGTATTGTCCCACAAATTCGACCCCCTTCTTCAAGCAAAGCCAACGAATTTCGTCTTTTTTCAATTTCCCGCAACGATACATTTTTACCCTTTGCAGTCCCTGTAAGGTTGACAGATCAGGCAACTTTTGTAAAGATTCACAAGAAGAAATCTCCAATTCTTCCAAAGATTGTGGTAATTCGCCTTGAATCTCAACAAGATAACAACAGTTTTCTACTCGAAGACGTTTGAGCTCCTTTAAATTACTTAGATCAAGTAGGATCTGCAGCTGTTCAAAGCCCACAAGCTGCAAATCTCGTGGATTCTTCTGCACAAATCCATGAATTGTCTCCACATTTAATTTTCTGCAATCCTTTATTTCAACATCTTGCTCTCCCATCAAGCTTGACAGATCGGGCAACTTCTGTAAAGAATCACATGAAGAAATATGCAATCTATCCAAACACCGTGGTAGTTCACCTTGAATCTCAACCAAATGATTACAAAATCCTACTTGAAGATGCTGTAGTTTGTTTAAATTGCTCAGATCAGGTAGTATCTCCACCTGTCCAAGTGACATAAGCTGCAAATCTCGTAGGTTCTCCAAACAACCAAGGTCTTGAATCTTTGTAATTGTAGCACGCGAAATATGGAGAGATGATAGTTTCTTCAAATTCGATAGATCCTCCATTGAGCAAAGTAAGTCGCAACATTCCAAATGTAAGGATGATAAGCTTGAGGGAAGCCTCGGGAGGCAACGCAAATTTGAGCATCTGAGGCAAAGTGACTTGAGTTGAGGAGGGAAGCTAATGTCTGTTGAGGTGGTCACATAATGAGACTCCAGGGCCAGAGACTCCAGTTTGCTTAAGTTCCCAATCCACTGTGGTATGGGATATTCCACAAGCCCATTAGACTTCCCATCATAATCAGGTCGGCCAAATCCAAGATCAAATTCCTTTAAATTGAGGTCTGAGAGATCTGGAAATGTGTCCATATTCAACTCAGACAGTTGTAATTCAATAAGACTTTCTGGAAGGCTCAGCAGCGCACATATATCTGCACCATTTAGTCTCAAGATCCTCATGTAGATGCAACTACCAATGTTCACATGGACTCTACAAGAAGGTGTACATCTGGCAACTATTTCTTCGAGGTTCTCAATTGTCCAAAGGGCATTGGGTATTCTGCTTATGTCACAATTCCTCATCTTCACTTTTTTCAAAATTTTCAACTTTCCGATGCAATTGGGTAGTTCTTTGATCATCGTGCCAAATATATCCAACTCAATCAGTGATTTCAAATATCCGATTGAATCCGGAAGTCTTTGCAATGATATGCAACATTCCAGAGATAGGTATTCAAGGCTTGCAAGATCTCTACCCAGCTCATCAGGCAACATCTAAAGATTCCGATAATTGGACAGGTCCAAAACTTTCAATATCTTCAACACCTGTAAAAGAAAAATCATGCAAAAATCACTTTCGAATTTAATACGACGGAATAATTAGTGTCATTTAGCATATAACATACCTTCATGTGGTTCCACCCCTTCCAATCATCTGTAATTTCACTCCAAGATAGATCAAGAATAACCACATCCTCTACAAAGAAATTTGTGATGTTAAATGTTGGGGGAATGTCACGCCATGAAAGCCATCGTAATTGTGGAAGGAAATCTGAATTCTCATTAGTTGGAAGAACATTTGATGGCGATTCGTGCCAATAAAGCCTCTCTTCTGCACAAAAATTTTCCTTTGAACCATCCACTTCAAGGAACCTTAGATGTGATAGGCTCTCAAAGCCTTCACAGGTAAACCGATACTGCCTCTGATGGTCCAACTTGAGACGAAGAGCTTCAACTTTCCTTTTTCCCTGCCCAAAGATAAAATTTAAAAACAAAAAAGTTTAAGGCAAATGCATTTATTCAGGTGCACCGTATTAAGTGGTTAAGTTTAGTGCGATCATTCCTATAGGGGGAGATTTTACCTTATGTCTCCTCAGCAAATCCGATCCTTCCTTAGGATTCCACACCCTACTCTGCTTCTCTATTTTCAAGTTACTTTGTTCAAAAACTATTTCTCTTCCAAGGTCTCTGAGTTGGTCATGCATCCACACTTTATTGTCCTTTTCAATACTTATCAAAGACATGTTTTGCAAAACTTCCATAGTTTTGTCTGGAAAAAATTTAGATTTATCCCAGAAGTGAACCACAATATCTTTGTCATATCCAATGAAAAGACAAGCTATATCGAGGAATATATGCTTTTCTCGAGCACGTAACGCATTATAACTTATTTTCAACATACTTTGAACATCCTCAGGAGGAACATTTTCCAACTCCTCTAGTTTGCTATCCCACTTTTCCTTTCTAATGTGAAATAAAAGTGAGCCTATGACCTTCAGAGCTAGCAGCAGACCTCCAGCAATGCTTATTGCCCTCTTGGATTGCTGGACATACTCATCTAAAGGAGAATCTCTTTGGAAGGCATGTTTGCTAAAAAGTTTAAGAGACAGATCGTCATCCATCCTTCTAAGCTCATAACTGTGGTCCACCTTGGGAGGACAAACAATACCTCCATTTCTTGTGGTAACAATAATTTTGCTCCCCCTGTGTAACCAATCACACTTACCTACAAGTGCATCGATATGATTCTCTTTTTCCACATCATCGAGAACAAGGAGGACTCTTTTATTGGACAGCCTCTCTTTAATTATCTGAGTCCCTTTGTCAGCGTCTTTTACATCTATGCATTTTTTTTTAGGATGTCAGAGATGAGCTGATTCTGCAAGCATTGAATGCCATTACCTTTTGAAGCTTCTCGAATATCACGAAGAAAGCAACGATTCTCAAAGTCGTGGGAAAGCTCATTGTAGATGATTTTGGCAATAGTTGTTTTTCCAATGCCACCCATCCCGTGGATTCCTATAATCCGTGTTTCACTTGTCCCAGCACCTATCATTTTCATGATTGCATCCAAATGGTGGTCGACGCGGACCAAGGAGTCTGATACCTCCACATAAGCCTTTGACAACATATTGGAAACCTCATGGGTAACTGTTTCGGTGAACTCACCTTCTCGCCTAGTGTTGGAGATCAAAACGCAACAAGTTAGAAAACTATGTTGAACCATATCATGTTTCTGACAAGACCAATTTGAAACTAGAGACATTCGTAATGCGTTCTTCAAGATTTTATTCCATTGTAGATGAATCAGCGTTTGTACAGATGGTTAATGAAGGACCTGATCCGAAAAAAAAAATGTTGTTTGGAATGAAAAAGGACAAAATTGGGATTATGCCATTATTTTACGTGATTTCTACGGGATAACTTCAATAGCATTGAATTCAATTTTAAAAAGACTAACACAAATCTGAAAAAGAAACCGATTGATATGCATCCAGTTTTAATGATACAATGCACATCAGATGGAACGTTAAAAGCAGTCACCTGTTCTTCTCCTTACTGTGCAGGTCCCATCCGTTTATTGCCCCGACTACATTGAGAGCAGACTTCCATTGGTTTATCGTCTCTTCGCCATATCGCCCCTTCTCTTCATGTGAAAGAAAGGCCTTTGCGTAACCCCCAGTTTGATATCGAACCTCTGAAGGTGCCACATCATAAAAAATGGGCATGATCTTTTGTCCTCCAACTTTCTCGCACTCGACCATCTGGACTAACTCCTTGAGACACCATGGGCTAAACGCATAACCTTTCGAAAAGATAGGTATTGAAATCTTCGACTGTTTAATTGCTTCGAGAAGTTCTGGGGCAAACTCTTCCCCAACTTGGAGCTCTTTGTCATCCTTAAATGTGCGGATTCCCATCTTATTAAGACTAGTGTAAAGGAAGTCGGTAAAAGCTGATCGTGTATCTGGTCCATGAAAGGATAAGAATACTTCATAGTCATATCCTAACGAAGTAGCCATTCCTTGACCTTCTGTTGAAGGGTGAGTAGAAGAAGCGCCTCCTGCTGTTCCATGGTTTGCAGCTGCATTGTTATTTGCCTCCCCTTTCTCGGGGGCGGCGGCGGGGGCGTCGTCGTCGCGAGGGAGGCGCTGGGCGGCGAGGGAGAGCTCCTCCTGGAGGGCGGAGGAGAGCTGGGGGCGGAGCTTCTCGAGCTCGTCGATGGAGGCGAGAACGGAGGGCTTGGAGCGGAGGACGTCCTCCTGCTCCTTGTTGGTGGTCTTTCCCTGGGCAATGGACCCCTCCACCTGGAGGATGCGGCTGTGCTTCTCGCGGAGGGCGAAGAGGCGCTTGTCGATGAGGCTGAGGCGGCGCCATTGGTCGCGTCGGAGGGAGAAGCGGACGACGCCATTGCCCGGTGTTTTCGCGAGAGGAGGAGGTTAGGGTTTACGGGCTAGGGGGTGGTGGTGGTGGTGGGGGCCAGCCACCGAGAGCGGCGTGTGATTTGGGCGTCCGGAGGAGACGAGGAGTCAGATAGCCGGTGAGGGAGGGGTTTTACAAAGGAGGGGTAATAAGGGTATATCCAGGCTGCTGACTCCTGCCCCTCCAGCTTTCTAGAGTGTCTATGTATATTTCACTCGACTTGAAGTTCTTGGTCCCCCGCACGCGGGAACGCGACCCACCTACCACAAATGGCCAAAACCAAGTCATTTTCTGGAATCTGTTGATTATTATCAACTGGATGTCGATTTTGCTACTGCCAAATTGCAGAAAGATGATATTTTTTCAGAAAAAATTCCATTTGAGAAGCTAAAATGAATAATATTTTAAATAAGAATATGGAGTTGTCATATTAATTTTAAAAAAGAGTCCAAATTCACCGACGGCTAAAAAGTATTTTCATTCTTTACATCTTTTATTTTCTTTCTTTTTTTCTACTTTTTCCAAAAATACTCAAAGAAAAAAGAAAAAGGTACGGGCGAGCCTCCCACGTAATTTTTTTAAGGTTAATATCCGAAAACTTCAAACCTAGCACGCGTGTACAAATTTACCCCAAACTATTTTTTTATCTATGAAAAATCCTAAATTGATATACACTATGACAAATTTATTCCAATCGACTATAAAAACCCTATACCAACGACAAATTTATCCAAAACTAATTTATTCGACCACCAAAATCTTAAACCGGTACATTTATAATAAATATACCATATGTTAAATTGGATTAATACCACAAAAAATCACAAAAATTATAAACTGTGACAAACGGAGAGTAAAATCCCAAATTAGTATGTCGGTCAATTATCACGTGTCATTTAACTTAATAATTTGATTATAAAATTTAACGGAAACTAATATAGGGTAAATTTATTACATGTATATTAGTTTGGGGTAAATTTGTCAAATGTGTATCAGTTTAGGTTTTGGTGGTCAAAAAATTAGTTTTGGATAAATTTGCTAAGGTGTACCAATTTTGAGCTTTTCAGTGAGTATTAACCCATTTTTTTTTATTTGAGCTAAAACTTAATAAAAGAAAAGAAAATACAAATAAATAAAAACCTCAGTGGGAGGGAGGGCCCCTCCGCTGTACTTTTTTTTATTTATAAAGTTTTAGTCCTTTTTTTCCTTTTTTTTTAGCTGTGTATTTTACTGAAAAACAGAAAAAGTAAAAAAGAAAGAAAAAGAAAGAAAATAAAAAATGTAAAGGACAGAAATGCCATAACCAGTCAATAAAGTCAGGTTTTATTTTTATTTTTTTTGAAACTAACATGACTATTTTAGATCTATATTTGAAATAAAATCTTTATTTGAAATAATATTTATTTCAAATCTTTTTATTTAAGAAATTGAAGGCATTTCAAATTCTTATTTAAATTTTTTTATTATTATTAGCGTGCACGTAATTTATGCCATAATTTTTTATGGATGGCACATGATATAACTATAGTTTATTTTACGAAATAAGGCTCATCAGCGGTTTCCTTGACGCTTCCTTTGGCCTTTTCAAGTACCCCTTTCGACCTGTCAAAATATTAGGATAGGTCCACATCAAAATCATCACATATTTTTTAAATAATGGGCCACAGCCTTTGCCGTTGATCCTGTGATGGTGTTGCCCAGGGCACTGGTAAATATTTCGAAGGACCTGGTACTTTTTTTTTTTTTTTGGTCAAAAGATTTCTCATATTATTTCAAGTAGTGAAATTCAAGGAACAACCCAAATGGGCTTCAGAACAAAGAACATCCAAAAGAGATTGAGGGGGCAAGAGACCCAATTCCGAGGTAGAGGTTGGCGGAGATGGGCTTTTGCAACTCAATCCGCGGTTTTATTTAACTCCCTCGGCTCATGGATCAATTTTAAACCTGGATTAGAGATGAGCACAACTCGGCCCATTTGAACTGCGTAGTTGACTTCCCAAGGGGGAGAATCCATCCCCAAAATTGTCTGAACTGTTGTGGAGCAATCATACGCAACAGCAACCCCACGTGACCCTTCTTTCTTCCTCCACTTCGTTGCCATTTCCAGACCTTCACAAACAGCTAGGGTTTCGACGTGCAAAGGGGATTGCGCTTTTACCGAGCGAGAAAAACCGTCGAGCAGCACGCCATTCTCGTCCCTACACACCCCTGCTACAGATCCGTCGTTCGTCCCTGGTGTGAAGGCTCCGTCGACGTGCAAAGGACTTGGTACTTTATTACTTCATTGGAATGTGGGCAAATTATTTATAGCGTTAGTAATTTACTTATCCCACTAATAAAATTTAATACAAGTTGGTAATTTACTAATTTATTAGAATGGTGGTAATTTTTTGATAGTGATAGTAATTTACTTACTATATTGGTAAAATTTGAGAGGAGTGGCTAATTTACTATTTCATTGGAATGTTGCTAAATTTTGAACAAAAACGGTGATTTTGTTCCATTGCTGATCAATCATTTCTATTTTTGTGAAGTATTATGATCATTCAATAATAACAATTTTATTTCCTTATAATGGTGGTAATTCGTTTAGTAATTTACGACTTCATTGGACTATTGATAAGTTCTTAAATTACTTATAGCAATAATAAAATTTCACAGGAGTTGGTAATTTACTACTTCATTGGAATGTAGAATTTTTTTAATAGTGTTGGTAATTCATTAGGGATTTACGCAGCAAGCAAATTATTGGTGATATTTCCTTCATCGATAAAATTGAATAATTACCAGCAACTTTGAAATGATATCGACACGGGAATTTTCCAGTTTTTTAGCGTAGAATTTTGCCCTGCTCAATGCGTCGGTGTTACAGCTTCAAATTCAATACAGTAAACAGCAATTTACATGGATTTCCTATAAAGCTCCACTCAGTAAAATTGGAAAAAGAAGGCAGGCCCTTGGCAATGATACCTCTGAAATTGATTTGACTAGTCTTTGGTGGGTAAATTTAGGAAGTGCAGAACCATCAAAGAGCTGCAACTGAGGAAAGAACCCTCAGATCTACCAGATCTGATTTCCCAGTAATACAGCAGAACCTCAGAGTCACTATCGATGCTCAACGCAGTAGGCATTGCGACCCGGAAGAAAGGGAAGAAGAAACGAGGAACCAACGTACCTGTGCTGTGGAAGAAGGCCCGAGATCCCGACCAGATCTCACCGATCGCATTCCCCTGACCTGCGGAATTTTCGCTGCCGAAGATGGTACCCCTGCAACTGACGAACAAATTCTCAGTTTCACCATATCTGCACTTCCAGCACCACTGATGCTCGCAAGACCCACAAATAACGCCCACCATGGCAAGACTTGCAGTTCGGAAGAGGCAGAAGACTTTCCTTTGAGCTCCGGCACCGGCAACGACACAGCTATGCATACGGCCCCTGCAACCGAAGACAGAAGCTTCAGATCTACCAGATCTGACTACCCAGCTCAGCAGCAGCATCATAGCATCATCACTAACGCTCACCAGGGAAGGCATTGCGATTCGGAAGAGAGGGAAGAAGATATTAACAACCCACGCACCTGTGCTGTTGAAGAAAGAGAAGCCCCTCTTCCCGGACCTGATCTCATCCATCAGCCTGCTTTATCTTCGGTATTTGGCCACGCCCAATCCAGAGAGACGACTGAAGCTGACTTCGGCTATTACCAGACAAGATCTTCTTCTTTTGGTCCTCATCATACAAGAACAAGACCTCGGGCTGCTATTGCTTGCGTCTGTAGAGATTCCTTTGGTAAAATTCGCGATGGGTTTGCAAAGCATATTGAGGTAAGTTCGGCTGAGCAAGCGGAGGCTGTTGCTTTGGTTGAAACCCTAGATTTTATCTCTGCAAACCTAATCCCCAATTCCCCAGAAAAAGAAATACTTCTTTTATCTGATTGTCGGTTGTTGGTGGACAGTCTATTGTCGTCATCTACCTTAAATTGGTCAGTGCAACCCCTCGTGGACCGGGCCAAGCACAAATTGGAGACTATTTATGGTCTTTCTTTTGCTCACTATAGTAGAAATTCTAATCGGGTTCTTTGGGTTGCAAAAGCCCGGCGTTTTGATTTTCTTCCTATCAATCGGGGCGACTTGTCCCCCTTCGCTCTTCGGATTTACTATGAACTGATGCCCATGCTGTATTAGCTTCGCCTATTATCTAATATCATCAGCTTTGGTTCTCGTCAAAAAAAAAAAAAAAAAAAAAAGAACCATCAAAGAGAATAAATATCACAAACCAAAACTAGGAGATAGAACGAAAGACAACATGTTCCCGTTCAATGAGCAGTCACATGACACTTACCTTATAAAAGTAACGGTGCAAAACAGCGAGCAAGACTAATACTGTTAAAGGCTAGACAAATAAAATTTACCTGTGCAAGGCCGGGGGTGGAATACCGCGACCAGTCGTTAGTTGGGGTAGGCATCGCGGGATCACTAGGGGATCCTTTCCTCTGGGCGAACCATGAGGATTGGGGCGGAGAGCCCTTGGGGAGGGTTTTTGACGGATCCCTCCGAACCAGTCACTTGGGGACTCTCACCCCTGCCAGGTTCTCCCTGGAGTGACTAAGCCTTTTAAGGACATGCTCAGGTCCAATATCTATAAAGGATGTGATTCAAACGAAAAAGACTCCAATATAATTAGCCTAAACCCATCGCAGATTGGACTCGGAGCATCTAACTCAAAAATCGCCTCCACATCGTCTTTCAAATCCGGTGAGGCAACTTTCCAAAAGACTCATTGCACAAAATCTCCAATTCTTACAAAGCTTTCGGTAATTGGCCTTGAATTTCAACCATATTATGATAATTTCCTAGTTGAAGACTCTTTAGCTTGTTCAAATTATTTAGATCAGGTAATATCTCCCTCTACGGAAGGTCTCGAAGCCACAAGTCTCCCAAGTTCTCCAAACAATAAAGGCCTTGAGTCGAGAAAGGATACCAATATATGATGATAAGGCTGTCACAAAGAAGAGGACACCGTTGGACTTCAGCTTGCTTAACCTCCCATCTTTCACAAGAACTCAATACCCTTGAGTTTTGAAGTTTCTTGAATGTTTTCATATGAAATGGGCAATCCTCATAATCGTGTGAAAGCTAGTTGCAGATGATTTTGGCAATAGTTGCCTTTCTAATGCCACCTATCCCACGGAATCCAACTATTCTTGTTTCACTTGTTGGAGTGCCTATTATTTCCATGATCACGTCCACATGTTGGTTGACACTAACCTAATTTGTCACGCCTCGATCCTCCAAGATTGTGCCCATCCCTCGGTGGTTGATTACATTGCGACATCTCAGACACGTCGCCGACCCATTCATTTTAATGCGCATGCGGAAGCGAATTATTAATTCCCTGACAATAACATACATGGGATAGAAAAGCAAGACAACAAATTTTAAATCAATCAACTCAGCTTTTACAATCAATCTGATTTTACAAATAGATGCCAACTCTAGGGTCTAAGTATAGGGGTCTATCTCCGACAAGAACTTCTGAGCTACTCATGCTCCTGGCCCTTCCACCTCAAGCTTCGGGTTCTTCACCCTATGGATCTGAAAATTAAGCTCACAATGGGGTGAGACAATATCTCAAAAAGTTCACCCCCTAAGCCCCGGCTAGGAAGAAAATACGTCCCAAGGGTTGCCTAAGCACAAACACGAAATAGAGGACTTACCTTTGTGCCTTAGATCCTTCCTGCATGTTAATACAATGCATATCTCATATATGCAGTGACATCATTCAACAATTGGAACGCATCTCACTATATTTCAATCAATCACTCGATCCAATTGTTATTCACGGCCACTCACGGGCACGGCCTATTCCATGTTTGGCGGTCTCCTAGTGTAACCAGATTAATCATGGCCCAATGGGCATAACCGATGATAGGCGGTAATTACGGCCTAATGGGCACAACCGATTCCAAGTTCAGTGGTAAATCACGACCCGATGGGCACAGCCGATTCCAAGTTCGGCGGTAATTCACCATCCGATGGGCACAGCCTAGGTTAGGCGGTAATCACGGCCCAACATACATAGCCGATTCCAAGTTCGGCGGTAAATTACGGCTCGATGGGCATAGCCTAGGTTAGGTGGTAATCACGGCTCGATAGGCATGGCCATATTTCGGCGGTTAATCACGGCCCAATGAGCACGGCCTACTCAATGTTAGGTGGTTTTCTTGACCCAATCCCTATCATCACGTACATCATTTGTGACCTCATCTTTCAATAGTCATCTTACCATGACTAAAAACTATCACAAGATTATTTACCCATAGCCAATGACATTGTATTTCACACTTAAACTCCTCAATTAAAATAATTTCTTGGCCTATTTTCTTCATGTTAAGAATACCCGATAAAAATAATTGTGTGTGGGTACACGGTCGGCCTTGGCAAAAAATATAATATCTTTATTTTATAAAACCCCACTAATTATATAGTCTATACAAATATTTTTGGTGTTGTAAACCGACGCTCGGTAATTTTCTAACTAAATAATGAAATTAATAAATTTTAGGATAAATACCCAATATAACAATCAACACTCAATTTGCACAATCTAGCTTTCAATTAAATAAACCGAACACACCATTGTAATCAGCATGAAATTATGGTCATCGGCTATCCCGGTCTAATTTTTGGAACATAATTAATTAATTAATTAATTAATTAATTACGGAAATTAATTATTAAATACCAATAAATGCAACTTAGGTCAGAAAAGCCTAATTAAATACCGAAACGGGTCCGGAAAAATTCCGAACCTATCTAAATAAATACTACGGCCTCTCTACTTGCTAACTGCACTAATCTAACCACCAAACATGCACAAACGATTAACTAATTCACTAATATATTCTAACTAACCACCTAAAACATACTTAACCTAAACTAATTAACCCTTAAGCGTTACTAACTTACTAAGCAAGGATTAGTGAGTAAAACTCACTTGATTAACGATTTGCCTGAACCACGACGACGGCGACGTGATGGAGGGCGATAAACTCCAAAGCAAGGACACTAAAGGAGGCCAAATTGAGGCCAAAATCGGCCACGCAAGTCCGCGGTTGAGATGGTCTTGCTGTTCCGGTTCTAATCTGAGATTGAACAGTGGCTTCAAGAGGGTTGGCCGTGCATGGGCTAAGTTGCGGAGCTTGATGTCGCTAGATCGAAGCTGCTGTGGGGCTTCGAATGGGCTAGCTGACCGTGAGGAGAACCAGTGAAGGAGTTGGAACATGGTCGTTGATGCGGGTGGTTGACCGAGCGGTGGAGATGGGCCGACGTTGTTGCGAAGTTCTTGGAGGACAGCATGGAGGTTGGCTTCGATGGGGGATAGCAGCTGGAGGACAAGTGTGGAGGTTTGCTTTGTGGGGCAGCTGGCAAGAGAAATAAAAAAAAGGAAAAGAAGCAACCAAGAGGGAGGGATTCGATGATGATGGCGTATGCAAGTGAGAGAGAGAGAGAGAGAGAGAGAGAGAGAGAGAGAGAGACCGAAGGGGAGGAAATGGATAAAAGGAGCAGGGGTTGTCGGCCAAAAAGGAGGAAAGAAACGTGTGAAAAATGGAGAGATAAGGGTGATTGAAAGTCAAAGAAATAAAGTAGAAGAAGACTAAGCTGCAGGGGACTGTTGGCCAAGGGGGAAAACGTGTGAGGGAGAGAGGGAAAGAGAGGGGGAGGGGAAAAATTAAATAAAACACAAATATTTTTAGTTCAACTTCACACAATAATATTACTTGGTTATCCAATGTCGATTTCCACACCAATTTGTCCCAATTGAAGTCTAAATAAGGTTATCAAAATGCAACAGCTCCTCAAACCTACGAATTGCCCTCAATTTCGAATTCTATTTCCTTTTTCCCCGGAATCCAATTTCGTAACAAATCTCACCGATTGATATCCAATTTTGTTGAAGAAAAAGCCTACACAACTTCCTTTCACCAAGTAGTTCACACATGAGGCCAAAAATTCCTTCGATTTGGCCAATTCGAATTTCCATTCGTTTTATGAATCGTCATTATCGATTTTCCGTAAAAATTTCGAACTAGTCGAAAATTCCTCGAAAGATGAGTCAACGTTTCTAAAATAATTCGTGACATGACGTAACTTTCAATTTCTGAAATCAGGGTTCAAATTCGCGGTTAATTTCAATCGACGCGATTTTAACCTACCAGGTAGTTTTTAGGAATTTTTAGTGCAATTGACCAGTGGTCAATTTTCTTCAAGCCACACGTACCTCATCAACACATTGATGACTCTCGGTTGTCATGAAAACCTCAAGATTTCAAATACGGACATAGGGTGCCAAAACGACAGAAAAATCGACTAGTGCCAATCGACGAGAATTTTGCAAATCAGTGGAATCACCCACGTTTAGTCACACATCTTAGTCGAACCGACCTATTTCTGATCTTCGATTGATTTTTAATAGTACCGTAATGACCCTTGCAGATTAGCACGGTCGAGCAATCGATTCCTAATTGAATTCTCAAGTCTATTGCGTTTAAAATCCCTTAACGACTTCACCTGATAGGTTAGTTATCTTGTAAGTGGCCATCTCAGAAAAAAAAACACCATAGTTGTGTTAATGAAAGGCCCGACTTATCCGATCGAAATCAAAACCTGAATTTTCAAGATGTCACATAATTAGTTCGTTTCCAGCAAGATAAGCCTTTTTACAACTCAATGAAAGCCTTTTGGGCAATTCTGTTTGTGAACTCACCTTCTCGTCTAGTGTCTGTTGGAGGTAAAAGGAAAAAAGGAATTAAAAGATTGTGTTGAACCAAACCATGGCCCCATTTAGTTTGGCATTTACTACGGGCTTTGGGACTCTAAAGTCCTTTGGCCAAATGCAAACACGTTTGGTTCATGTTTTTGCTCAACTTTGGAAAAATACAATTGCATCTCCAAAGGACTTTAAGGGCCTTTAGTACAAAGCAGGTCCTGAAGTATTTTGGGAAGTTGCAATTTTGGAATGCAAGTCTAGGCCTTGGTTACTATTCATCTTTTTCAAAGACTGTCGAACAGAAAAGTCAATCGGAGGCTGATGACGGCTAGCTAAGGGGTTGCATGTGCTGGCGACCACCGCCTAAGGGTTGCCTGACCTTGGCAACTGTCGCTAGACCTCAGGCGACGCATGGGTTGAGCAACCCAAGCGACCTCGCTTGAGGTGGGCGACTTCAGGTGAGGCCATCTGGGGTCCAGATCCAGCTGTCCGACAGTCAGATCTAACAGTCCAGCTATCACGACCCCAACTCTATCTCTAGGGTCACGAGCGACAAAGGTTATTTTCGTGACGTCCCAGGCTTGTCGTCGTCTCGATTCTTTTTGTCTTGTATCATGCACATGTGGGAACGTGAATAAACAATTCCCTGGATAAACAATAGTTAGAAGATTGAAACATACATCACATAGAACACACTGATTATATTATAACTGCTTTTACAAGCCATTTCTCTACGGGCCCTCTTTTCTTTTTACATCACAATACAAGTTTCCCACATAGGCCAAGGGAAATCCTATTTCCTCTAGCGTGACTGCAGCTCCCAAAACCGACGTGAGACTTCCATGCTTACAAGACTGAAAGATGAGGAGTGAGTTTTGGGGAAACTTAGTAAGTAAAATTCCTAGTTATTTGCTAGGAAAGCATCCCATCATCAAAGCCCAGCAAGTAAAACACTCGCAAACAGTGTTGATGGCAGATCAATTGCAAGTTCATTGCCATCTCTCAACTATCTATATGTGATAGGGGTGTGCATGGTCTGGGCGGGCGGTTCTCGACCTAGAATCGGGAACCGCCCGCTAAGGACCGGTTCCGAAAAATTGGAACCGGGATCCACCCGTTTGTTGAATGGATCCACCTGGAAACCGGACCGTCGGTTCGGTCCGATTCCTGGGTGGATCCATGGATCCGGTCTCACCGACAACGAGATGAAAATCTTAAGCTAAGGAAAACCCAACATCAAAAGAGAGGACATAATTGATCTCAATTCTCAACCGCACAACAAGCATCATCAAAGCAAGCCAAAAAGTTTAAGCTCCCCAGTTAAACATCTTCGATGAATGATTTAGCAACAGATTTTACATAGCGTAAATGAGAATATCAAACTTACATTGCCCGATGGACATTGTAACCAGACCAGAAATGCGAACTTCATGTAGTAGTAAGCTGGAAACCTAACAAAAGAAGCAAGAGCTTTCTTAGATCTAAATCATCCAACAAATAAGGCCAAAAAGCCAATTTTGCATTAAAAGGAAGATAGTAAGCAACATTGAGCAAAACAAGAATGAAAGAATGGGAACAAATAAAAGGCAGTCTTGCTTGACTATAGAAAGGACAACCTTGAGGAAAGGTTAAAAAACAATGAACTTGGTCCACCTAGCATATTTCAAGTGTCACAAGTAGGCCGGACTTCTTAAGGACATCCTCATGACCCTATATCATAGTTACACCTAAAAGACTTTTCTACAAAGGGGAATAAGAAGGCTTTCATGCTCTCAGGTAGTGCATGTTGACAAATAGGCTCACCAGTTAAAATAAGCCCTTGACAGGAGAAAATCAATTGTTTGCAAAATGGACTACAGATAAACCTTAGAGAGCATGGAGGTAAATATAAAGGTTAGGTAGAATATCTTTCTTTGACATAAATAGTAGTCAAACTTCACTGCATCTTCACATTTTGGACTATGATTAGGTAGTGTATCATAATTAGTTTTAAATAAAATCTGAGAAAGGATATTCTTATATAAAAGGCCAACATTCTGTAATAACCTCGACAGACAAACCTAGAGAAAAAATAAACAAAAGAATTGGGAAAGACCATATTGGAGTTCAAAGACTCACTAGAAGAGAATTTTGTCTGCAAACACTTCAACAACTCTAAAACTTCCATAAGCTGCAATAGTGAACTACTACTATAAGATATGACAAGGAGTGTGGGCAAGCAATTCAGATTGTCAACCTCCAAATGAAACCACGTTCATAAAGTGACTAGTAAGTTAGATGGACAGTGTTCAAGCAATTAAAATTCTCCACTTTGTATAACCTCATGTCCATATTAGATATGCTGCGGAGACTAGTAGAACGACCTACCCACCCATCCTGCTCTTTACGACCGCACTTGTAAGTATCTCTAGAACCACATAACACATAGTTCTTGGTAAAGATTTCCAATCAACCTTTTCTCTAGAATGGCAGGCTAAATGCCTAGATGTGAAGGTCCCAACAACTTCAACAAAATTCTAAAAGTTTCACCTACAATAATTTGAAGGATGTAAAAGGTACCGACCTGCCCAATAAATAAGCCATCTCTACACTTACCAGGCGGCACTGCTAAAGAACCAAGGACCTGCTGTAATATACTAGAAACCAAAAGCTACAACAACTAGAAATCAAAACATAAAGCAAAAACAGCAACTAATTTAAGAAACTACATTAATCAGGTTTCACTCAAACAATTATTGAAAATCTCACCACATATATTCCTTCCACTTCAACTTGTAAACTCTATGGACTGTCAATCTCCTTGTTAATCTCCTTGCTAACATCATCCTTATCTAACAAAAAGAAGATATTAAATAAAGTATTCAATTATTAGATAATAGATATACAAAAGAATTACATGATGAAATGATATGGACTTACCCAATTCAAACTTTTCAGCATTTTCGATACATTATTCAATATTAATCGGCTCAAGAATTGTTCTCAACCAATCTTGAGTGTAAATCAAAGCTTCCACAACTCTAGGAGTCAAAGAACTCCGAAAACCATCAAGCACACGACCAAAAGTACTGAAAGTTGATTATGAAGCAACGGTAGTAACGGGAATAGACAAAATATCCCAAGCCATCAAAGATAAGATTTTAAACTTTTGGCCAGCAACGCTCCACCATTTCAAAATGTCAAGATCACGACTATCTTCAAGTTCAGCTTTAAGATATCGATCAAGCTCAGATAAGTTGCCATCGGACTTTTTCTTCTCCTCATTAAGAAAGTCATCATACGAAGGCTCTTGCACATAGAAATTTAAGCTGCAATCGTCCTCTTCATTTCCCTCATTGAAATAAGAATCGCAGCTACTACCGCTATTAGTAGAACTTACCAATTCGCCATCCAAATTTTTGTCTCTAGAAGTGTGACAAGATTTCTCATAAAATTTAAACACACGTTTCAGGGCAAACTTCACCTTATCAAACATCTCATCAACTTCTGCAGCATCATCATAAATGAGTTTACAACAATACCTCACATAATTCAGCTTTTTTCTAGGATCCAATGCTACCGCAATCAACGCCATCATATTTACTTTTTCGAAACTCCCATAATATTTGTCAAACTTATCTTTCATTTTCAAGCCCATAACTCTCACCCTATGATTAAAAGCCTTCGTTGCTTCTCGCAAATATTTATACAAAGAAGCTATCTCCACAAAATAATCAGTTGAAGTGATATACAAAGTTCTAGACATCTTCTTGGTGGTATCATAAAACTTCTTCAAAAAATTAGAAAGAACAATAGTATTTTCCCAATCAACACTACTTGAAGTATCAGAATTAAGCTCAGTCAAGAAAGACACATCTTCTTCTTCCATCCTTTCAAAAGCTTTTCTTAGCTTTATGGCACTCTCTAACATTAGGTAAGTGGAATTCCACCTAGTTGAGACATCAAGACAAACTGAACCCTTATAAGTAATCCTTGTACTTTCAATGCAATCTCGAAAGTCTTAGCTCTCATAGGAGAACTCCTCACATACCTAACCACGTTTCGAATACGTGCAATGGAATCACGTATCTCGGCCAAGCCATCCTTCACAATCAAGTTTAATATATGAGCCGTGCACCTCATGTGTAAAGATTCACCATTTAAGATTAATAGCCTTTCTCTTGAAATTTTTTCTTTCAAATAATTAATGGCCACATCATTTGAACTAGCATTATCCATTGTGATTGCGAACACTTTTTTCTCTATTCCCCACTCATATATGCATTTCTCAACTACTCTCCCAATATCCATACCCTTGTGACTAGCTATCATCACAAAATTGATGATCCTTTTGTGCAATTTTCAATTTTCATCAATAAAATGTATAGTAAGGCATATATAGTTCAAATTCTGAATGGAACTCCATGCATCAATCGTGTGAGTGCGATCCTAGAATTAAGCTTACGAAAAGAAGCCTTCAAATTTCTTTTTTCACAAAAAAATAACTTCATACAATCCCTAGCCACCGTAAATCGCGACATATGCTTGAAGAGAGGTTGTAATTGATTCACATAATCATGAAATCCAACATGTTCAGCAATCAAAAATGGTTATTCATCAATTATAATCATTCGAATAAGCATTTGCCTACACTTCTCCTGATTAAACTTCCATGTTGTTAACATTCCACCACTCCCAGTACTACTAGTAGTATCTCCTCCTATCATTTGAGTTCCATCTACTCTTTGTGATGCAAACAAATTTGGTCTTTTATCCACATTGCGAGGATACTTATTGCACTTTCTCAAGTGCTTCAACATATTTGAAGTACCATTATCAACGTGGTACGAATACTTGGATCCGCAGTAATTGCAAAATACATCAACTTTCCCATTTGTGTGAGTTGTTCCTTTTGAAAATGAAGCCAAGCTGCTGATTTTCGCTTACTAGGAGGAGGACATGGACAAGAACTAGATACCTTATTTGTTTTGGATGTTTTTTCAAAGTTTTCATCTCCTTCATGTTCTTGTGATGTTGATTCCACTATTGGCGTTATTGCATCATAGGATTCCTCCATTGACATGTTAATGAATCGCCTGAATCAAGCAACGCACTATCAACCCTTAAACACTTATCACGCCATGAAATTAACTATTTTAAAAGGCATCACAAAATGCGGACGCCCCTGTCATGAGTCAGGACACCCATGGCTATGGCGAATGACCATGAACACACGATCGAACTCCGCGCGAGTGCCTAGCCCAGCATTAACCATTACAGACCACTAACACACTCAAAATTAACTTCTTCTCCGGACCACGATCGCATTCTCAATGGATTGACTCCCTAGTCACCACCGAGGACTCACGTAAAGCACAAAGGCCCCATTTGGTTCAGCATTCCCAAGGGGCTTTCAGGGCTGAAAGCCCTTTGGGAAACAATTTAGGTGTTTAGTTCAGCATTTTGAGGTGTCCTTGGCCAAATGCTGGCATTTGAAATGCAAGTCAACCTTTATTGTTCATCCATTGACTTCTTTTTTTTTTTTTTTTAAACCGATCATCTTCCCCACACCCTAACCGTCGTTGATCGGCGACGGAGTTTCATCGGATTTTATTTTTATTTTTTTAAAAAACAATAAAAACCCTTTGCAAATGTTGGGTTCACCTTTTTTTTTTTTGGTCATTTTTATCTTTTGACAATCAATAGCCCAACTTTTTATCAATATACTAGAATGATCATTACTTAACGAAGATGATTAATACTACAATAATTAAATTTTTTTTTATTCAAAGTTGAAAACAAACCTAAAAGAACCATAGGCCAAAAGTTGAGCTTTGCATCTAATCTATAATCAAATTATTTTAATATAATTTTTAAATAAATTTACCAATATATATATATATATATATATATATATATATCTTTTACATTACTCTCAACATAAAAATGTAAAAGGTTATATAGTCATTGTTTCTTTTTACAATTTTAAAAATACTAAAACTAAAAATTTAATTTTTTGAGCTTTGCATCTAATTTATAATCAATTTCTTTTAATATAATTTTTAAATAAATTTAATAATATATATATTTTACATTACTCTCAACATGAAAATGTAAAAGGTTAAATAGTCATTGTTTCTTTTTTGCAATTTTAAAAATACTAAAAAAACTTAATTTTTTAGCTTTGCATCTAATCTATAATCAAATTCTTTTAATATAATTTTAAAATAAATTTACTAATATATATATATATATATATATATATATCTTTTACATTACTCTCAACATGGGAATGTAAAATGTTATATAGTCATTGTTTCTTTTTTTGTAATTTTAAAATACTAAAAAAAAAAAATTAATTTTTCTAGCTTTGCATCTAATCTATAATCAAATTTTTTTAATATAATCTTTAAATAAATTTACTAATATATATATTTTACATTACTTTCAACATAAAAATGTAAAAGGTTATATAGTCATTGTTTCTTTTTTGCAATTTTAAAAATACTAAAACTAAAAATTTAATTTGGTCACACTAAAGGGCTTTTCAAATATATGTTTTCCAAACAAGATTGCATTTCCCTAAAGCACTTTTCAGTTATAATTTACCAAACAGTTTAGCATTTCGGAAAACCCCTTTACCTCAAAAGTATTTGCATTCTCTTAAGGGCATTTTCCTAAAGCTGAACCAAATGGGCCCAAAATAGGGAAGCACGAACTCGGCCAAGCTCCTCTACCCTCTTCCAAAAATTCCATTTTTTCCCGCAAAGAACGGACCTTTTTCCCAATCGAACCAAAGAGCTAATTTGGGTCCCCGAGAATCGGCATTTTCAAACAATAAAACAAACAGCACAATCAATCACTAGCGCATGCAAATAGCAACGGCACACGACACGGAGCGCTACCTAATCGACGCTGCACGACAAGGCACGGCGCGGCACCTTCAGGGCGCCATTGCACAGAACGACGTCCGCAAGCTCGAACAATCGCGTCCGACTTCGCGTGCAGACCAAGCGGTCGATGATACCGATGACGATGACATACCTTCGAGAGGGAGAGGCGGCGAAGGCCCCGAGTAATGCGGCGGGAATTGAGTGGAGCGGCGGTAGCAGCAGGTGAGGGAGTCCTTGTCGAGACGGAAGCTGTGGGGACGTTGTATTTAATGGAGGAGAGGAGGGACGATGGAGAAATCGAGAGCGCGGGTCACTACTGGGTGGAGTAGAGGCTGTGGCGGGTGGCGACCGGTGCGAGGGGGCGGACAGCAGTGGCGAGATGGCGAGAGGAACTGAGGAAGAGACAGAGAGAGAGAGAGGTAGCCGCAGAAGAAAACGAAGAGAAGTGAGATGAGACGGTGAGATTTGACCTAGGTTTCTTTTAGTAATTTTTTTTAATATTAAAAGGGAATCGGTCCGGTCCGGGTGGGCGGGCGGGCGGATCCACCCATGGAACCGGGAACCGAACCGGTTCCTTCAAGAACCGCCGGTTTCAAGCGGTCCAGGCGGATCCCGAGTATTTTGCACACCCCTAATATGTGATCCATTTTCAGCTTACCAAATAAGCTATTTCACCAAACAAGCTTTTCAACATCACATAATAACATGTTAATAAGTTCGTTAATCGTATAAATGGTTCTTCTCATACTTTCAAGGGCTTCTAACTATAGGTTGGGCATCTGGCCTCAAGCTAGGCATCCCATACTCTTAGGGGCTTCCCATACTTTCAGGGGTTTCCTGGCTCAACCAGGGCATCCAGCTATCAAGCTAGGCATCTCATACTTTCAAGGGCTTCCTAGCTCAATTAGGGCATCCCGTTCAATGAACGAGGCATTGCCACCGATGCTATGTGACGACGGACACTTTTTCCTCTTTAAGTGCACACGCATAAGTGCATCACACAAGTTGATTCTTATCTTTTCTCTTAGTCAACATGTCACGCCTTGAACCCTAGGCACACAACAACCCCTTCCTTGGTCAATAGAAAGCGATGTCCTAGGACTCATCGCCGACCCTTTATTTTAATTTCACATGCGGAAGTGTATAATAAAATCCCCAAACAGTAAACATGTGGGATAGAAAAGCATGACAACAATTTTCACAAAACAAACTTTCATAAACACCTCAGGTTCTTATACAAAAGGTCTATCTCAAAAAGAACTATTGAGCCACCTATGCTCTTGACCCTTCCACTTCAAGCTCCTGGTTTTTCACACTAGGGACTTGAAAATGGTTATACAATAACCAGTGAGATTAAAATCTCAGCGAGTCCTCCCTTAAGCCCCCGGATAGAACACTAACTCAACTCAGGGTATCTCTCTAGAACCACCACACAAACTTACCACAACTAACAACCAACAATCAACAAATCACAACAGTTAGGGTCAACTACTAACTACATAGTCGGTTTGCATGCAATCTTATCTGGTATGCCATACCCTGCACGTTAAATCTCAGCACAATACACATAATGTATATGGCCGTTAGATGATGCAGTTCATCAATCACATACGAGTCGTGTCACAAACGATCTCACTTGGCCATTGCCACACCCTGCACGTTATCGATTCATGCGTATGTGCCATAAACAATATACTCAACTCATGCATAATCAAAACTAATGATGCTATGATTCTCATACGCTTTTGCACTTAAATGCATCACCTACCATGCATCAATCGATCACACGGGTCCCGATTATAAAGTAAAATCGTTATGACACGTCCCATACCACGCCACACAATTTTACCTCATAATAAAGCCCAACCTCACGCGTGCTCTAGTTATTAATGACCTACTGGCCATAGCTAACTTTCTAGTCAGTGATCATTTGACTTCCACCGAGCTACCTATAAAAAGATTGGGCTTCGTCCCGCCCCGTTAGGCACGGCTTCGTTGAGAACTTCCGTTCAGATGGTATCCTAAAGAGGGACATCAATCCATAATCTATTGCGACCGGCTTTTGACTCCCGTCAGGTATCGCCCCCAAACTTCCGTTGGGTGATAGATTCCACCTCTTAATCATGCAAGCACACCACTAAAACTCTCTTATTATCTTTGAGCATTTAACCAATGCACGATGCTTACAAATATAATTTCAAATCATTTTCCCCTAAAGGCGGTCCACTTCTAACGTCTCTTAGACAATCCATTATTCATTTTTTTCTAAAAATCACTTGATTCATGTGGATGCCCATGCATTTATACACTCAATCACCTCATAAGATCAAAACACATGAAATTGGTCAACTTTTCATTCTCGGGTGAACAGTGCATGTGAACATTCTTTCGTGAACAGTAACCCGTGAACAGTGTGTGTGAACAGTAACTTGTGAACAGTAAAATTTCAGAATTTAATAACTAAACAATTAAATCCAAAAATCATTAAAAACATTAATTAAAATAAACAACCAATCAATTAGAGCTAAACATGTTTAATCAACCACATAA
Organism: Eucalyptus grandis; assembly: GCF_016545825.1. Classification (NCBI taxonomy): domain Eukaryota; kingdom Viridiplantae; phylum Streptophyta; class Magnoliopsida; order Myrtales; family Myrtaceae; genus Eucalyptus; species Eucalyptus grandis. The sequence goes on along the minus strand of NC_052619.1, from coordinate 53,938,917 downwards.
GCCACATTAAACAAATAAAGCATGATTAAATTAAACTAATCTAAGCCATTCATCTAACCACCTATCTTAGGACTAACATAGCTTAATTAAATCTCCTAAACTAGAATCAACACTAATTAAACCAACCATAAGCAAGTTTAGGCACTAATCAAAGGATTATGAGCTAAACTCACCCATTAAACAGGCTGGAGACACGAACGCGAAGGCGACGATGAAGGCTATGCTCGGGAACCTCAACCACAACGATCCAAGGTGGTCTCGGGGCTGGAACAACAACCACAAACTCAGACTCCCACTGAAACTCTGAAAACTAGACTGCTAGAGGAGAAACAAAGATGAACGGGCATGGCCGGAGCTCTGGCGAGGGGTTGGCCGGCGACCGGTGGCTCCTAGGGGTCGAGGGGGACCTGCTAGTAGCTAGGTTAGGTGAAAGCTTGGTCGAAATGGGAGAAGACGGGCTAAAATTGCAAAACAGTGCAAGCGGGTGTACAAGGAGGTGGTCCAGCGAGCGGTTACTTCCGGTCGACAGGCGGGTCGGCCGGCGGCTCCGTTTGGCGAGCGGCGGGGTCCTTTCATACGGATTGGACCTCCAGGACATGGTGGTGGGTGGCACGGAGGCTGATTCTCATGGGAAGACAACTTTTAATTCGGGTTTTTGGAGAAAGGTCAGCTGGAGCAAAAATAGGAAGAAGAGGAAAACATGGGAGAAAGAGCTACGAATTCCTTAGGGCTAAAGAGGGGAGAGAGAGAGAGAGAGATGTGAGAGCTGGTTTCTCTGGTTCTCTCAAGCTTTCCAAAGCTTCAACAATGGATAAAGGAGGAGCAAAGAGGAAGAAGGAGGTTGCTGAAGATGAGGAGGGCCCACAAAATTTCCAAAGCACTTGAGTTCTATGCCCCACCATGCATGGCTGTCTTCCTTAGCCAATTTGCAGCACCTTGGCTTCCCGTGGTCGATTATTTTCGAGTCATATTGACATCTTCAACACATTAGCGACTCTTGGTTGTTGTGAAAATCTCTTTGAGGTTTCAAATACGGACACAAGGTACCAAAAACGATAAAAAAATCGGTCTAGTGCCGATCAATGAGAATTTTGCAATCAAGTGGAATCACCCATGCTTTCATCACATATCTCAGTCGAATCGAACTATCTCTGATCTCTGAACGATTTTGATAGTGCCGTAATGACTCTTCGAATCGATCTATCTCGATTAGCACGGTCGTAATGACCTTTGCAAATTAGCACGATTCGATTTCGATTTTGAATTCTCAAGTCTATTGCATTAAAATCCCTTAACAGCTTCATTATATAGACTAATTATCTCGTGAGTGATCAGCTCAGAGAAAAGAACTATCGGCGCGTCGATGAAAAGCCCGGCTTATTCAATAAAAAACAGAACCCGAAAATCAAGATGTCACACAACACATGTATGGCCTGAAGGCATGCTCATCTATTAGTGTGTACCGTGAGTCCTCACACTAAACTAATAAACATATTGGGAAACGATCCTTGGTTCATAACTTGAATCGATCACTTAGCGTCGATCCCCGCATCGAACAAGGCTCGGAAATGACACACCTCAATACCAATCCAAGACCTCGAGGATTGGTTACACCTCACTTTAGTGATGATCTCAAGCTTGACAAACCTCGGCTCTAACCCGATGTGAACATACCGCATACCATGAATGACCCTCGGCTCTTGGTTTGATTCAACATCAAGTGCAAGGTCTTCACACCAAATCGAACCTTAGAATTGACACCCTTTTGTACCTTGCCAAGATCTCGTGGATTTGGGCAATTCCCGTATCGATCAAGGTTTAGAATTGACACACCTCAATGTCGATCTAGGACCTTGCGGTCTTGGGCGATTCCCGCACCAAGCGAGATTCAGAACCAGTACACTATTTATGCCGATTCAAAACCTTATGGTTTGGACGGTCTTGCCTTGGGATGAACTCAATCCAAGCGAACATCGGCTTCATTTCTGGACGTACATGACATAAGCACATGGCAAAACACAATTACAAGTAAAACAAAACAAAAGACGTCACACACCACCCATGGCTTGACGGATGAGCACTTAGCTAGCCTCAACAAAGAAATCTACCTTCCAAGAAGAGAAAGAGGAACCTTACTTACATGGGCAAACCTCAAGAACTAACTTGAATGACTTGAAAGGTTGGTGGTGCGCGACCAAGAGAAAGGAGAAGGAGGATAGGCATTAATTGGAAAGTGGGCTCAAGTGGTGGAAATGAATGGGAGCTCCTCCTATTTATAGGCATCAAGTTAATCATTACTCATCTAAGCGATCCAATCACATTTCTTAGAGTGGCATAGCTATGGTATCAAGGTGGCAAGCCTATTTTACAAGGTGACATGCCTAGGGTTCTAAGAGAACATTTGTCATCTTTTTATTGGACCACTTATTGGCTTGCTCTCCAAGGCTCAACTTAGGCTCATGATGTGCCTATGGTCTTAAGGGACACATAAGCCCCTTTGATGCCTAATGTCATCTTCTAATTGGTTGGCCTTTACCTTGTTCACCAAGGCTATCTTCTAGGCTCATCATAATCTAAGATTCTAGAAGACACCTAAGCTTATGAGTCACCAATTTCTTCTCCAAGGTAAATCTCAAGTCATTATTACCAAGCCACATGGTCCATTCTAATTTTTCCAAGTGTTTAGCCTGAGGTCCTTAGTTGGCAAGCCTACTTGTCCAAAAATTGCACCTAAAAGAATGAGGTAGCATAACTAAAAGACCTTGGTTGGCATTCTAGCTTCTAGACATCATTGATGATGGCCCACTTTTCACTCTTCCATAAGTCCACCTATACCCCACATCTAATGAGCATTTAATGAAGTTTGGATAAGATGCCATCATAGTTGCCAACTTGGCATTTAGATTCTTCGGTCATTAATGAGGGGCTTGGGTTTTGCTCTCCGATTGGTTCTTGTGTACGCCACCCTTTTCTTGCTCATCAAGGATATCTACAATTTCATCATTACTTTGGAAGAGTCAAAGAACACATCACCCCCTTCATTAATGAGGGTGTTCTAGAATTTTCTTCGCTTTGTCCTTTTTTTTTTCCTTAAGAATACGATCTAGAAAATTTTATTATCCAAGTTGGTTTTGGGGTCGGAGAATGGATCATTAAGTACACCTCAAAAAACCGAATCACGTACACCCAAGGTTCGGCCATCACACCCCATATTTGCCAAAACCGTCCCCTTGGAGGGTTGGTCGGCTTAGGGGGTTGGCATTGGCCAGCCCTTAAGTCGGCATGGCTATGTCCATCTACGTTTAGGACTGGCCCTCGGGTCGGTTTTTCATAGGCAAGACGCAAAAATTTAGAGAATTGAGAACGGGCCACGAGCAAGGACCCAATGGGCCCAAGCCCAAGTGGGCGGCCCAAGGCCATATGCCCAAGGGGTGGGCAGCCAAAGAGGCCCAATTGGGCCCACACCCTTAATGGGTGGCCCAAAAGGGAAGTCCATACGCTCTTCTAGCCTTTAGGACCATCATGGCATAATCTTGGCATTTAATGCATGCAAGGACATGAATAATGCATGAATAGTGCGAGATCTTGGTGAAAAGGCCAAAATGCCCTTCCATTGGACTTAGGACAAAAGGGCAAAGGTGGAAATTGGCAAGGCAAGAGGCAGCTCATGCGTGGAGGGGGTGGCGATTTAAAGAAGCTTGAAGCCTAGTCTAGCCTATTTTAAGCCCTACACACTCAAGTGCAATCTCTTCATTAATTACCTTGGATTTTCTCTCTTCAAGACGTCACTTCCCCAATAATTGAACCCTAGATTTGAGAGATTTGGAAGACTTGAAGTACCATGCATTGAATGGACAAGACCTCTCTCACTCTCTCTTCTTTCTCTCTCCCTCACCATTGGTTCATCCTCTCTCTCACCCTCACTTCATTTTCTCACTTTTGAATCTCAAACTCATTTTTCTCTCTCCCCATAGCACCAGCCGAACACCACACCTCCATTGCCCTCTTTTGCAAGCTTTTCTCTTCATTTTCCTCTTGTTTTCCATTCCCGGCGATCGTCCTTTGAACCCCGATGCCGCACCGCCCTCCGCACACCATTTTCGTCGCCGTAGCCAAGCTTTTGAAGCTATGGATGCCGCTGTCCAGCCCCCATGGCAGCCGCCTCTTGCTCATTTCTTCTTTGGTTTGGTCTCCCACAAAGCCCGGATGTTGAACTACAACCGAACCGCCGTCGTGCCACCGCTAGGCCGCCGACTAGCCACCGTCCAGCTCCCTCGTGCCCTGTGGACGTGCGACCAGCAACCCTCAGCTGCTGTCCGTCCTTGCCGCTCTTCCCTCAATGCTTGTGGAAGCTCGAACATGGGTGTGAGTGGCTTTCTAGCCCTTGATTGGGGTTATCATTGCACTTAAGGAGTAGTTTAGGGTTTGTTTATGGTTAAATAGTGATTTATTAGTGTGATAAGTGGATGTTGTGTGATAAGTGGTTGTTGGGCTTAGATAGGCTATCGAACTTTTACCAATAATTTATTGAGGTTAAAGTGATAGGTTATCGGACTTTTAACGATAGGTTATCGGACCTTTTGACAATAGGTTATCGGACCTTTTGACAATAGGTTATCGGACCTTAGGTGATAAGCTATCGGATCTTGGATGATAAGTTATCATGTTTAGGGCGATAGGCTATCAGATTTTTAAAGATAAATTATTGGGTTTTGATGATATCATTATTAGAGCGATAAGCTATCAGGTTATGTTAAAGGAAGTTGACATGTTGTCTTAAAATGCCATAAAAGGAGATATGACTATTATGTGATGCATGTGTTAAATGGGGTACGAATTATATATTAAATGTGTTATATGGGTTATGTGATGTACGTGCTAAATGGATTATATGTATTATGTGTGGTATGTATTTGAGATATTATACGTGATGTGTACGTTATATTAATTGAATGATGAATTATGTGATGGGTTATGATGGCACGTGATAAATGATTTTGAAAGATTATGATGACTTTATTCTATTTTGATAAGTGGCCTATATGCCATGGGTTATGAATTAAATGGTGCATTTACATATGATATAGTATGATGCACGTGTGTAACATGATGGCATTTGGCAAGTGATGTGGCATATTGCATGCGTATTACATGGATTAATAAGAAAGATATGAAAAGAATTGTGTGATGATATGCCCATGTGATCATCTAAGACCCCAATGTGTTTTATGCGGGGTGTGAACTCGTCCTGATGCGTTTTATGAGGGATGATGCTCGATTAAGTTCGGATGCTCCCAAGTCAACGGGATCCCATTCACGGATGAATTTTGGAATGAAGTTCCTTATAGAAATGACCGTCTTGATACGTTTTACATGGGATGATGCCATGCTCAATGAGGCGAGACGATATTACGTCGGATGACTGCAAACCTTTGGGTTGGCCTTGGGTCCTAAGTGGCTATAATAATTTGGACATATTTGTACGGAGAGTGCATGTGATTCTTATGTGTTTAGGTCTGAATTATTGCATGGCATGAGCACATGATCTAAACCATAATGCGCATTTGTATGTTTGGCTCAAGAGCATGGACTATATGATGGAAATTGCCTATGTGTTTATATTGATGTCCTTGAATAATAGATTCGTTTTCATGTGAATAGTTAGGGTAAAGCGAGAAGAGCTTTGTCATGTTTTGTGATCGATAAAAAATTGCATGTATAGGGCGTTTACGAGGTGAACGACTTCCTTACGTGAGATCTAGGAAGTTCACTCATTGAGTTTATCTAATGGTTGTTTGTTAAATATTTACAAGCCTTAAGAATGGCTCAACCATTCCGCCAAATCCGGTTCGGCCACCCCATAGAGCACAGTTAAGCGGTGACATAGTATCTTGTAGAGGAAGGGGCCAACGTGCATTACACGCGCTACATCATGACCATCTGGGTCAACGAGGGCCTACCTAACCTTGTGTCTCATTGATTTGTGGCTGGTACTTCTAGGTGGGCAATGAGAGCCATGGTCCTATTTGCGACTTTGATGGTCCACCGAGTGTCAAAGGTTCAAGGGGAGGCATCACTGGGATGCCAAGGAGGGAACATTCCCGATGAGGAAGTGTCCGACCTTGAGCTCAACCCGAGTTGATCATCGAGCTAGAAATATGGATATAGGAGGCCATAGAGGCTTAGGTAGTAGTGGGGTAATAGTACTTTTGAACTACCCTAATAATATTAGAGGTGTAGATGTACTCCGGGCCCCTTTTTGATGAAGGTTGTAGTAGTGCTGTGACATCCCAAATTTCATTGACCTTCATTAGTGTAATTAGATCATTAGGAACTTAGATTAATTAGATTGGGCCAGAAAGTGAACCCGATGGATCGTGAAAAACGTGTGGGCTTGAGAAGTAAGTGGGCCACACGAATTGGACTTAAGAAATCGAATGAGAGATTATGGGCTTGGACTTGGCTTGAAGCGGTCCAAGGTTCGGAATTATTAGATTTGTAGATTTAGTTTAGTGGGCCGGAATTGTTATAGATTAAACCCGTTGGGCCAGAGATGAATATTTAGGCCCGAATGATTTTATTTTATAGATTATAGTTATGATAACTTGATTAATGTTTATAATGCTAATATCAATTTCTAACTTTAGCGTTTTTGTGATGAATTCTTTATAGATTAACATTGACTAGTTGATATGTTATGTCATGACTTTGTATAATCATAAAAGGATTGAAATCAAGTAGAAACAAAAGGAAATTAATTGAAAAACATTAGAAACTAATGAACCGACTAATGACTCGGATTAGAGGCTAATTAATTTTGAGTGACAAATTAAACTTGAGAGAACAAGCTTGGAGGCCACATCACTCTCTCTCTCGTTTCTTCTTGCATGCGACACCCACGGTTTTGATTCCCACAAACCAAGACATGCAAAACTCAAGAGACATAATCATTAGCAAACTTCATCATTAGTCTAGCCTAGGGATTAGCTTTGTAGACCTATTTCCCACTTAAGTTTCGTAACCCTCTCTCTCTCTCTCTCTCCATATAAAACCGAACAACCCATCTTCATCTTCTTCTTTCTTTTTCTCTCGGGTGAGCAGCGAAAAAACCAGAAGCAAACCAGCGACTTCTTCTTCTTGCATGCGAGATTTTGGTGTTGATCTTGAAGAATCTTTGTGTTGTCTACTAGCTGAACAAGGTAAGGAAAGATATAACTTTAAATTGAAAGTTATCCATTGTTTTGTCAAGAAAGCTTGCGGGTCAATCCAAACAGTGAAGGATTTAGTTTGTAGTTGCTGTTTTGTGGTTAATCTAAGCTGAGTAAGTGTTAGATTAAAGTTAGAAGCCATTGCATGTTGTTTTTGAACCTTGCATGTTTTGAAATCCAAGTGTGAGTATGCTGTTTTGTTGAGTGAAGTGATGACATGGATGCCGAGTGGATGGATATGGTGTTTACTGTGATGGGTGAACTCACGGATGCGTTTATACTTCGAGCCGAGTTGTGGATTGATTATTTGTTAGAGAAAGACATGCTGAAGGTGTCTTAAGTTGCTGTGAGTAAGCATTGGAGTATTTTAGAAGAGATTTGTGGATAGACAAGTTGTTTAGTTGAGTTAGAAGAGAGAAAATTTGTGTATCTATTCTGTTCTAGGTGAAAATGATTATAGAGTCTTATGTTCTGTGTTATTTTCTTTAAGTATGTTAATGGAAATAAGATAGAAACCATTCTACATGATAGAACATCTATAAGATCAAGTTATACACGTAGCTATAACCATATGAATATAGAAAACGTAGAGATAGAGGTGAACTTAGTAAAACCAGTAAACTGTTTTGTGAGAAATGGTATGACCTTTACTGATTATCCGAATTTTCTGTATTTACCTAGTTAGATTTGGAATTTGAATCCTCAATGAAAATGGTAGAAAAAATCTTAAGTAATGACGTGTCAAAATTTGAGATTAAATCGATAAGAATTGGCTAGTGAAACAATTTTCTTTGTAGATAAAGAATCTGGACGTCGGTACAGGGTGCTAGTAAAGATTATGACAATTGTTACTCTTAATACAGTGAGAATCAGACTTAAGTTTCTTCACGGAAATTGTTATTCTATGTCTTAAGTATAACATACTAAAATTTGGTAATATTTCGACAAGAATTAGTATACCTTCTATGTCCGAAACCGAAACTGTACATTTAGTTAGTAAACTGTCTAGACCCGAGAACATATATTAGATGATGTGTCTTTTATATTAGACTTGTATGAAACACATAGAGTCTAATAAACATCTAATAGATGTTAATTGTGTAAGAGTAAGTCTCATATATCATTTGAGGTGTAGATGCATATAGTATCATGTGTGTGCAATGAGTGCGATGCATAGTGCTTAATTATGGGATAAATATCTGTTTGACATGGAATGTGACATGTAGTAATGGGTTTTATCTTATAATTTGGACACGCACGTGTGCTAGGTTCATGAGAGTTAGATAGATACTTTAGAGTCTTTTCTTTTGCATACGATAAATGCATTAATCAAAGGTGTGGTGGTGTGAAACGTGTGCTTAAGATGAATGAACCCATCGGTACCGAGATACCGGTGATGCCCCCGGAAGTTTGGGATGCCCTTGCTGCGTGGTCTTGGATGCCTCGGTAGAGAGATACTGAGATGCCTCGGAGTGAGATGCCCTTGTGTGTGATCAAGGATGCCTCGGTTGTGTGATACTGAGATGCCACTTGCTGTGTGGTCTTGGGAGGACTTCGGTTGAGTGATGCTGGGATGCCTCGGAGTGAGACGCCCATGATAGAAATATTGTGGAAGTTCGGATGAGGTAACTTCCGAAAGTGACTCGATCGGGCCGGTTGAATTCCGGTTAGTGATTGATCGAGGGTGGATCATATGCTCACTAAATATAATTCTATTTGGCGAGTGAGTCCATTTATTATTGCTACATTGCATTTTGATATGAGATTGAGTTTGAGAAAGGTAACCATAGAGATGGATGCTCATAAGGTGATTATATACATAATGTGTTAATATCCAACTGTTTATGCTTGTGATGTACTTCCTTTAGTATCCTAAATTGTTTGATGATTCTCTTGCAATATTGATGACTGTGGATTGTTTAAGTTAGAGTTTTATCATTCTTTACTGGGCAAGGTTGTTTGCTCATACCTTACATTTTTAGATTGATAGCATGGATGTACCGCCAATAGCTCGATACGGGGCGGTAGTCCGTCTTGATGTTTCTCTTCATGACGTGTATGATCCTGACATTGACATGATTTTCTCCAAGTATGAGGCAACTTTATGGCTAGATGACGGTAGAGCTGAGTTGTTACCGATGACGTTCGTTGCATGGTTTATCAACCATGAAGGGGAGATGTTCGGACCTTAACCCTTTGGAGCAAGAGGACCTCGAGTGGGAATGGACGACGCCTAGACGCCTTGGATCGTGTAGAGGCTGACTGACTTTTGTTTTTTGTTAGATGCGGGCTGGTATGGGAACTCATGGAGTAGATACCCTCACCCTTTATCCTTGACTTTCGTTATGCCTTACTTTTGTTATGTACATGTTGTATATATAGGCAATGAACAAGGAAAGAGTCCAGGTTGATAAATTTTGTAAGCCCTGATGATGATAAGAAGTAATGAAGTTTCTCGTGTTCTTGTTTATGTGCATGAATGATTTGGCCTATACTTAAATGAAGGTAGAGTGATTGCAGGATAACCTCATAACATAAACTTGAGATTTTAAGTAATCCATGTTATACATGCTAACCTTCAATGGTAAACGCTATGGGTTATCTAAAGGAGATTACTAGTTAGGAAGATAATAATAATAATAACTATAATTCCGCTTGCGCTTAGTACGTGATGCCCTGGGACGTCACAAGTGCGGTCAAGCGCATCGGATGTGGTGAAGTTTTTGTTTAACTCTTGAACTTGATGTGTGTGTGGCTTTGAATTATGATGCATATATATGAGTATGTTTGTTTTTACTATCCCTATTTGATGATGGAATGGAGATTTTTTTTTTACATTTCCAATTGTGTGTTTTATCGTGACTACATATTGGGTCAACGACGCCTCCTGGGATGTCGTAATTGATTGACCATAAGTGTTGAAGCGATAGGTACTACACGCTCAAAGCGGGTCGGGGCATGACATTTGAGGTGTTTTAGACATTCGATATACGTTCTATGACAGCCTGAATTTTCAGATTTTGTTTTCGATTAAATAAATTGGGCATTTCATTGACGTGCCTATAGTGCTATTTTCTAAGCTGATCACTTATGAGATAACTAGATTATCTAGAGAAGCCATTAAGGGATTTTAACGCAATGGACTTGAGAATTCGACCAAGAATCGACTGCTCGACCTTGCTAGTTTTAAAGGGTCATTACGGCACTGTTAAAATCGATCAGAAATCGGAAATATGTCAATTTGACTAAGATATGTAATCAAAGCGTGGGTGATTCCACCTGATTGCAAAATTCTTGTCGATCGGCACTAGACCGATTTTTCTGTCATTTTGGTACCCGGTGTCCGTATTTGAAATCTCGAGATTTTCACGACAACCGAGAGTCGCCAATGAGTCAAAGATGTACAATGTGGCTCAAAAGTAATCGACCACGGGTCAATTGCACAAAAGAATTCCTAAAAGCTACATGATAGATTAGGTTACGTTTAAATCGCGTCAGATTGAAATTAACCGCGAAATTGAACTCGATTTCAAAAATTGAAAGTTCTGTCATGTCACGATTTATTTTAGGAACGTCGACTCATCCTCTGAAGAATTTTTTCAGCGAGCTCGGGATTTTTTCGGAAATTCATTTAGGATGATTAGGAAAATCACGGAAATTTGGATGGACCAAATTGAAGGAATTTTTGGCCTCCTTACTGAGCTACTTGGCGAAAGGGACTTGCAGAAATTGTATGGGCTTTTTCCTTGGCAATTTTGGACTTCGATTTGGGGAATTTGTGAAGAAATTGATGCCTAAGATTTTGAAATTCGGAGCTTAGTAGAGGGGGCTAGATTTTTAGCATCAAAATTTGATTAATTGGTGGAATTTATACTAGAAAGTATTAGGGGACAAACAATCAATTGAAAGGATAATTGTGTTGACTTTAAGCCCATTTTTCCATGGCTTCTCGGACATGTCTCAGCCGGCCTCCATCTTCTTCATGCAATTCCTATCCCAGCTGAAGACCTCATCCATTTCTGCCTTGCTTTTGCTTTAATTTCATTTCCGCCTTGGTTTGAGCCCCCCGTCCATGAACGAATCCTTGCAACTACTCCACTCCACCGCTTTGTGTCTTCAATTCAACTCACCGAAGTCAGCATCAATCGGTCAATTGATTGCATACCCCACGCCAGAAGCCACTCACGCTCCATCCCACATCCCATCTTCAACCAACTTGATCATTCCCCCCCAACACGCCAGTCGCCATCTCCACCGGCTCCCTTCCCACGCAGCTGTGGCCAACTCACTCCACAAGTCAACCTTCATCCGCTTGAAGTGCCCAGCAGCTCATCCGAACGCTTTTGCTTTTGATCCACTTGAAGCAGCCCTAACGTTGACCCAACAGCTCGTTCGAAGCAACTTCTGTTTTGCCACTACCAGCGTCCACGATCTCTCTCTCTCTCTCTCTCTCTCTCTCTCTCTCTCTCTCTCTCTCTCTCTCTCTCTGCCTGTTCCATCCACGAAGCAACTCCATCCATCGTCTTCGGCCAAAATCAGCCCATCTTCAGCCACTTGCAATCAAGCCCAGCCCAATTTAGTTGAATTTGCACCACCAGTAGCCCACGTGAATTTCAACCCAGTTTTGAAGCCTAGCAAATTGTTGTTTTCTTGGTCCAGCCCACTTGAAGCCTGTGAAGAAAGCCTAGCCGCAGCCCAAGCCCAGGACCAAGCCCAATAGTTGCCACGGGCTTGCAAGGCCTTTTAGGCCCGGTCCAAGTGCCCGTTGATGTCGCCAAAAGTTCGGGTTTCAACCGCCATTGCGCCGCCATCGCGGTGAACTGGTTTTCGTGCTAAATCGATGAGTTTATGCACTAAACTCTACTTAATAGGCTAATGACATTTAATGGGTGTTTATTTTAAGTTAATCAGGGATTATGTTGTTAGTTATATTAGATTAGCGATTTAATTAGTTAATTATGCATCTTAGGTGGTTAGAATGGCTAAATTAGAGACTAGATAGATCGTATTATTTATCTAGATTGGTTCGGTAATTTTCCAAGCCCGTTCCAGTATTTAATTTAGCAATTACGGCCTAAGTTAGCATTTTTGGTATTTAAATTGATTTATTTAATTAATTTTAGTAATTATTTATTTATTAAATATTTTCGGAAAATTAGACCGGGATAGCCTAAGTGATGAGAATTTCGTGCTGATTACAATGGTGTGCTTGGTTCATTTAATCGGATGCTATTTTGTGCAAATTGTGTGGCGGTTGTAATTTTGGGTAATTATCCCAAAATGAATAATTTTGGTTTTTAGTAAAAAAAAATACCGGGGCGTTGGTTTTTAACGCCAAAAATGTTTTTAGGCACTATAATAAATAGAAAGATTTTTGAAAAGAAAGTTATTGCATTTTTGGGTTCAGGCCGATCGTGTACCCACACATGATTATTTTTATCGGGTATTTTTAATATGAAGAAAATAGGCAAAGACATTATTTTAATCAATGAATTTAAGTATGAAGCAAAATGTCATTGGCCGTGAATGAATAATCGTGTGATGGTTTATAGTCATGGCAAGATGACTATTGAAAGATGAGGTGATGTGTGTTATGTTGAGAGAACCCAATGGGTTGTGAGCCTGTAAACAACTAAGTGCTACGCGATAATGAGAATTTGTGTGAGCCACCTCTCGTATCTTGTATCATAGCCTATTTGTAGTAAAAGTCTAATTGCTACATGGTGACATGAGTCACATGAGAGCCACCTCTAGAAGCCTTGCAGCACTGTCCTGCATAGTCAAGAACTAAGTGCTACACGATAGCGAGACTTCATGTGAGTTACCTCTAGGACCTTGTACTAGTGCTTTTTATAGTCAAGAACTAAGTGTTACATGACAGCATGACTTCGTGGGAACCACCTCCAATACCTCGAGCTATAGTTTAGTATAGTTGAGAACTAAGTGCTACACGATAGTGTGAATTCATGGGAGCCACCTCTAGTACCTCGTACTATGACTATTTGTGATTAGGGACTAAGTGCCACGCGATGTTAGAACTTCGTGGGGAGAGGGCACCTCTAAAACCTTGAGCCTAGTATTGAGTATTGAGTCGGAATATTGAGTGGGGATGTTGAGTTGAATTGGGAATTTGATTATTGAGAGTGAATATCGGGTGTGGATTGAACCACCGATATGAGTTACCCATGCTTGATTATGGGACGAAATTGTGTAGCACGGTATGGGGCGTGTTATAACGATTTGGCCTTATAATCAGGACTTTTGTGAATTGTTTGAAAGTGAGTTGCTTCAATTGATGTGTGAAGTTGCTATATGCATATGGTTATGATATGAATTGTGCTGACATGCATGAAGAAGCTAAGGCGAGGTAAGTCCTCTATTCTAATTATGTGGTTGTATGGGTAGGACGCTTCGAGACGTATTATCCTCCTAATCGGGGTTTAGAGCGTGAACTCGCTGAGATTTATATCTCACCTCGTTGTGTGCTTAAATTTTCAGGATCATAAAGCGAAGGGTTTAGAGCCGAGCTGAGGTGATCTGAAGAGTAGATCAAATAGGACAGCTTATTTTTGAGTCGGTCTCTTGAAGTCTTTTGGTTGCTGTCTTTTGTATATGACTCAATGTGTATATAAAAGCGTGGTTTGTTTGTGAATCTGTTTCCTGTTTTTCTATCCCAAGCTATTTACTATCAGTGGATATTTGTTCCATCCGCATGTGCAATAAAATGAAAGGGTCGGTGACTCGTCCTGGGAAGTCGCGAAATTTTATTGACCATAGAGAAATGGGCACGTGCTCGAGGATCGGGGCGTGACATCCCCGTTAGAGCAAGGTCTATGTTTGGAGTGATAAGGTGCGATGAGTTCTTGGGATAGTTAGTAGGAATGACCTCTATTTTATGCTGATGCATATGAGTGATAGTTGTTTGGTAGATTGTTTTGTGTTGATTACTCGGTTTCTAATTTTGTATGGAATTGGGAACAGGTTTTGTAGAAATTCTACAACATGAGTAATCAAGAGTAGAAGACTCCTAGTAAGAGGACCATTAGACCGGTAACTCGGTGTAAGACGCCGACTAGGGTCGGTACCCAAGGTGGTTGTGATTGAGCGCCAGCTCAGGCTACCGCTAGTGGAGTAGCACCGCCTCCAGTCGGTGCTGGTGTAGCAACACCTAGTAATCCGGTAACTGTCGAGATAATGTAGGCGCTAGAGGTGATGAGAGACTTGATGGGGCAATAGGCCCAGAATCAAGCCGTCGCCATTATCGCCACCGCTACAGCTGCTGCTACTATCATTGCCAATGCTGCTGTTGCTGCTACCACACCTGCTGCCGTACCTGCTGAGATTCCACCTAGGAACGTGATCGCTATGAGGCCGATGCATAAGTTGGTGGAATAGTTTTTGAAGTTGAACCCGCCAAAGTTCATTGATGCGGGAGATCTCGAGGCTGCAGCCCTCTGGATCTAGGAATTGGAAAATGTCTTTGCATGATGATGTGCACCGAGGTAGAGAAGCTAGTCCTTGCAGTCTATCAACTGAAGGGAATTGCAAGCACATGGTGGAGAGCCACTAGAGGTATAGTGTTTCCTAAAGGCATGGTTCCGAAGTGTTGAACGCCTTTGTCGAGGTTTTCAACAGTAAGTACTTTTCTGAGACTGGCAGAGAACTGAAGATGGCAGAATTCCAGCGCCTTCGCCAAGGTACAATGACGGTGGATCAGTACAAAGCAAAGTTCATTGAACTATCACAGTACGCCCTAGATTGGTCGAAGATCTAGTAGACCGAGCTAAAAGGTTGAAAGATGGACTCAGACCAGAACTGAGGAGTTCGTTGATACTACTCAACTTGAGGAACTACAACGACCTGTATGAACGGGTCTAGATGATATAGAGAGACCGGAATGAACAAGCTGCTGCATCTAAGTCACGGTTTAGGTCTAATAGAGATGGTAATCGGTTCGGGAAGAAGCCGGTGTCTGAAGGAAGATATCCCATTCCGCCCAACAAAAAAGATGGGATCGGAAAGTCAATGCACAACTCGAACGACGTGTGTCGTTTCTATAGGAAAAGACATGGTCCAATTCCATGTCATCTCAGAACAAGAGCTTGTTTTAAATGTGGCCAGCAAGACCGCCAGTTTAAGGATTGTTCGTGCAGGCAAATGGGACCATAGCTGCTACCACCGCCACTAATGGGACAAGACAAAGGGAAGGCACCATAGATAGAACGCCACTAGGATGGCGAAGGGGACAGGAATGAACCGAGCCATGCACCGAACATGGGAAAAGTGTTTTTGGGGAAATTTTATCAGAGTGGCGCAGATGAATTTTGGTTAAGCTTATAGAACTTCAGTCAGTTGTAATGAAGTCATAAAAAGGAGAATCGCTGATTAGAGTTGTACTTGATGATTTTGCATATGTATAACTTTGATATCAGATATGAAAAAGGTTTGGCTCAAGGAGCTTTTTTTTGTAATAAATTATTGTCATAAGGTAATACATGTTGACCAGTTGACGGATGAAAAATCGAATTTATCGAAAGTCGAGGAGGACCCTCAATTCCTTTTATCTTGTCACTTAAGGCAACCCATTTGTTACACGGGGGTTGCCAAGTTTATTTGGTGACTGTAGGGATATGACATTTGAGGAACCAAAGATGGAGAACATAGCCATGGTACCGTAGTTTTTTGAGATGTTTCTTGAATAAATAACCCGATCTACCCTAGAAAGGGACATCGAGCTCGTACTTGAGTTGGCCCTTAGGACGGAGCCAACCTCTAAGGCCCCTTATCGAATGGCGTTGTCAAAGTTGGAGGAACTAAAGGTCGTAGATGCTTTGAGTCGGAAATTATCGATTGCGCAGATGGTACTTAAAGAATGGATTCTACTTGAAGGAGCTAGAGATTCGGTTTTCAAATTTGAAGTAGGCCACCTTTCAAATCTTATGGTCATCCTTAAAATTGAACCGAAGCATAGCTAAGAATCAAGACGTTGTAGTTGACAGATCCAGAGATCCAAAAGATCCTGCAAAAGGATACCGAAAAGAGAAATGCTAACTTTCATATTTCTGATCACGAAACACTAAGGTTTCGAGGACAATTGTGTACCTAACGATGCAAAGCTTAAAGAGGAGATCTTATCGGAAGCTCATTGTAGTAGTTACGGCATTCATCTTGGCAGTACGAAGATGTATCAAAATCTGCATAAACACTATTGGTGGTTCGGTATGAAGGGGGACATCGCCAAGCATGTCGCCAAGTGTATGACATGTCAGCAAATGAATGCACAGCATCATAAGTCAGGAGGACTTCTGCAACCTTTTGAAATCCCAGAAGAGAAATGGGAGCACATCACAATGGATGTTGTGACAAGCTTACCAAGAAGTTAGAGGGGTAATGATTCCATTTGAGTAGTGGTCGACAGACTGACGAAGTCGGCTCATTTCATCGTAGTTCGAAAGGATCTTGATTTGGATAGGCATGTAGAGTTGTATGTGCATAAGATCATTCGCCTGCATGGAGTGCCGATGACAATTACATTAGACAGAGACCCGAGGTTCACAGCTACCTTCTGGAAGAGCTTGCTAAGTGCTTTAGGAACGAAGCTACAATATAGTATGGCATCACATCATCCTCAGACGGATGGCCAGTCTGAGAGGATGATTTAAACCCTCGAAGACATGCTGTGAGCTTGCGTGTTGGATTTCAAGGGAAGCTGGGAGGAATAGTTTCATCTTGTTGAGTTCACCTACAACAACAGCTACCGGCAGAGCATTTAGATGGCTCATTTTGAAGCGTTGTATGGCAGAGCGTGTAGAACGCCAGTTTGTTGGGATGAAGTTGGAGAACGAAATATCACAGGCCCAGAGTTGCTTCAGCAGTCAGTGGATGCAGTTGCCGTCATTAGAGACAAATTGAAGACCGCTTAGAGTCGCCAGAAAAGCTACGCCGATAAGCGTCAAAGGCCATTAGAATTCAAAGTTGGTGAACACGTCTTTTTAAAGGTGTCACCGATGAGAGGTACTTCATGCTTTGGCAAGAAGGGAAAGTTGAGTCCGAGGTACATAGGTCCATTTGAGATTCTTGAAAGAATCGGGATCCTAGCGTATTGTCTTGCATTACCGCCGAGACTAGCACAAGTGCATGACGTCTTTCATGTGTCGATGTTGAGAAAGTATGAGCTTGACCCGACCCAAGTTTTTAATTTTGAGGAATGGACGTGGACGACAGAGTGTCGTACATTGAAAGCCCGGTTCAGATTGTGGATCGAAAGGAGCAAGTTCTGTGCACCAAGACCATTCCGTTGGTTAAAGTGGTATGGCAACACCACGGCATTAAATGAGCAACTTGGGAAACTGAGGAGTTGATGAAACGACTGTACCCCCACCTTTTTGTTTAAAGATTTGAATGGTTTAAATTCGAGGATGAAATTTTTATAAGAGGGGATGAGTTGTGACGGCCTGAATTTTTTCAGATTTTGTTTTCGATTAAATGAATCGGGCCTTTTATCGACGCGTCTATAGTACTATTCTCTGAGTTGATCACTCATGAGATAACTAGACTATCTAGGGAAGCCATTAAAGGATTTTAACGCAATGGACTTGAGAATTCAACCAAGAATCGATTGCTCGACCATGCTAGTCTGGGAGGGTCAATACGGCACTGTCGAAATCGATCAGAGACCGGAGATAGGTTGATTTGACTGAGATATGTGATCAAAGTGTGGGTGATTCCACTTGATTGCAAAATTCTCGTCGATCGATCGGCATTAGATCGATTTTTCTGTCATTTCGGTACCTAGTGTCCGTTTTTGAAATCTTGAGATTTTCACGACAACCGAGAGTCGCCAATGAGTCGAAGATGTACAATGTGGCTCGAAAATAATCGACCATGGGTTAATTGCACAAAAAAATTCCTAAAAGCTACTCGGTAGATAAGGTCACGCTTAAATCGCGTCAGATTGAAATTAACCACAAATTGAACCCGATTTTAGAAATTGAAAGTTCTGTCATATCACCATTTATTTTAGGAACGTCGACTCATCCCCTGAAGAATTTTTTCGGCGAGCCCGATATTTTTTCGAAAATTCGTTTTGGATGATTTGGAAAATCACGGAAATTCGGATGGACCAAATTAAAGGAATTTTTGGCCTCCTTACCGAGCTACTTGGCGAAAGGGACTTGTAGAAATTGTATGGGCTTTTTCCTTGGTAATTTTGGACGTCGATTTGGGGAATTTATGAAGAAATTGAGGTCTAAGATTTTGAAATTCGGAGCTTACTAGAGGGGGCTGGATTTTTAGCATCAAATTTTGATTAATTGGTGGAATTTATACTAGAAAGTATTAGGGGACAAGCAATCAATTGAAAGGATAATTGTATTGACTTTAAGCCCTTTTTTCCATGGCTTCTCGGACATGTCTCAGCTGGCCTCCATCTTCTTCGTGCAATTCCTATCTCAATCGAAAACCTGATCCATTTCTACCTTGCTTTTGTTTTGCTTTCATTTCCTCCTCTGTTGAGCCCCCCCTCCTTGGACGAATCCCTGCAGTTGCTCCACTCCATCGCTTCACGTCTTCAATTCAGCTCACCAAAGTCAGCATCAATCGATCAATTGACCGCATACCCCACGCCAGCAAAGCCACTCACCCACTCCATCCCATCTTCGACCAACTTCATCATTTCCCCCCTCTCACGCCAGCTGTTGTCTCCACCAACTCCCTTCCCATTCAGCCGTCGCCATCTAACTCCGCAAGTCAACCTTCATCCGCTTGAAGTAGCCCCAACGTTGACCCAGCAGCTCGTCCGAAATAGCTTCTGCTTTGCCGCTGCTAGCGTCCACAATCTCTCTCTCTCTCTCTCTCTCCGCCTGTTCCATCCACGAAGCAACTCCATCCAGCATCTTCGGCCAGAATCAGCCCATCTCCCAGTCCAGTTGAATTTGCACTAGCAGCAGCCCATGTGAATTTCAACCCAGTTTTGAAGCCTAGCAAATTGCTGTTTTCTTGGTTCAGCCCACTTGAAGCTCGCGGAGCAAGCCCAGTCGTAGCCCAAGCCCAAGACCAAGCCCAGCAGTTGCCGTGGGCTTGCAAGGCCTATTAGGCTCGGTCCAAGTGCCCGTTGACGCCGCCAAAAGTTCAGGTTTCGGCCGCCGTCGCGGTGAATTAGTTTTCGTGCTAAACCGGTGAGTTTATGCACTAAACTCTACTTAATAGGCTAATGACATTTAATGGGTGTTTAGTTTAATTTAATTAGGGATTATGTGGTTAGTTAGATTAGATTAGTGATTTAATTAGTTAATTATGCATGTTAGGTGGTTAGAATGGCTAAATTAGAGACTAGATAGATCATATTACTTATCTAGATTGGTTCGGCAATTTTCCGGGCCCATTCCGGTATTTAATTTAGCAATTACGACCTAAGTTAGCATTTTCGGTATTTAAATTGATTTATTTAATTAATTTTAGTAATTATTTATTTATTAAATATTTTTCGAAATTATACCTGGGATAGCCGGTGACGAGAATTTCGTGTTGATTGCAATTGTGTGCTTGGTTCATTTAATCAGATGCTATTTTGTGCAAATTGTGTGGCGGCTGTAATTTTGGGTAATTATCCCAAAATTGAATAATTTCAGTTTTTAGTCAAAAAAAATACCGGGGCGTCGGTTTTTAACGCCGAAAATGTTTTTAGGCACTATAATAAATAGTGAGATTTTTGAAAGGAAAGTTATTGCATTTTTGGATTTAGGCCGATCGTGTACCCACACACGATTATTTTTATCAGGTATTTTTAATATGAAGAAAATATGCCAAGACATTATTTTAATCAATGAATTTAAGTACGAAACACAATGTCATTGGCCGTGAATGAATAATCGTGTGATGGTTTATAGCCATGGCAAGATGACTATTGAAAGATGAGTTGATGTGTGTTGTGTTGAGAGAACCCAATGGATTGTGAGCCTGTAAAGAACTAAGTGCTACAGGATAATGAGAATTTGTGTGAGCCACCTCTCGTATCTTTTATCATGACCTATTTGTAGTAAATGTCTAAGTGCTACATGGCAACATGAGTCACATGGGAGCCACCTCTAGAAGCCTTGCGGCACTGTCTTGCATAGTCAAGAACTAAGTGCTACACGATAGCGAGACTTCGTGTGAGTTATCTCTAGGATCTTGTACTAGTGCTTTTTATAGTCAAGAACTAAGTGCTACATGACAGCATGACTTCGTGGGAACCACCTCTAGTACCTCGAGCTATTGTTTAGTATAGTTGAGAACTAAGTGCTACACAATAGTGTGAATTCGCGGGAGCTGCCTCTAGTACCTCGTACTACAACTATTTGTGATCAGGGACTAAGTGCCACGCGATGTTAGAACTTTGTGGGGAGAGGGCACCTCTAGAACCTTGAGCCTAGTATTGAGTATTGAGTTGAAATATTGAGTGGGGATGTCGAGTTGAATTGGGAATTTGATTATTGAGAGTGAATATTGGGTGTGGATAGAATCACCGATATGAGTTACCCGTGCCTGATTTTGGGACTAAATTGTGTGGCATGGTATGGGACGTGTCATAATGATTTGGCTTTATAATAAGGACTTTTGTGAATTGTTTGAAAGTGAGTTGCTTCAATTGATGTGTGAAGTTGCTATATGCATATGGTTATGATATGAACTGTACTGACTTGTAGTAAGGAACTGAGGCAAGGTAAGTCCTCTATTCTAATTGTGTGGTTGTATGGTTAGGACGCTTTAAGACGTATTACCCTCATAATCGGGGTTTAGAGCGTGAACTCGCTAAGATTTATATATCACCCCGTCGTGGGCTTAAATTTTCAGGACCGTAGAGCGGAGGATCTGGAGCCGAGCTGAGGTAATCTATAGAGTATGTTAGATAGGATAGCTTCTTTTTGAGTCGGTCTCTTGAAGTCTTTTGGTTTCTGTCTTTTGTATATGACTCAACATGTATATAAAAACGTGGTTTGTTTATGAATCCGTTTCCTGCTTTTCTATCCCAAGCTGTTTACTGTCATAGGATATTTGTTTGCTTCCACATGCGCAATAAAATGAAAGGATCAGCAACTCGTCCTGGGAAGTCGCAAAATTTTATCGAACACAGAAGGATGGGTACACGCTCGAGAATCGGGGCGTGACATGTTTGATAGTTTTGATTTGATATGTTACGGGCCTTGAACGGAGTTCATTTGGTGCCTGAAATCCATCTCGAAATTTGGATGATTTATGCTGGATTTGTGTGATGTTCTGGTGATTTTATTTTTTGAAGGTGTTGTCTGTTTGCTGATTTTTTACTTATTTTTGTGTTTTGATTTTGGAGATGGTTTCTCCATGAGAGTTGTACAAAATTATGTTGGTCATGACATATCTTTTTTTCTAGAATTTTCGGAGTTGATTTGATTAGGCAAATCTTAAAAAAAATAAAATCATCACTATACTATTCTACCTTGTTTGAGTGAGACTTGTGTTTGATCTGAAATGAGGTAGTAAATTGTTCGATTGAATATCCGTCCTTCACAAAAGTTGTAGAATGCATCATAGGCTTTCTAACTAGATATGCCATATGATCATCGTTTACTAGGTCAATCGCTTGCGCAAAGACATGTTCAAGCTATTGCAATTTGAAACGTTGATTGCATTGTCCTGTTTTCTTATTTTCGTTGAAGCCTTTGTGAACTGAACTAGACTTTGGTGTCTTCACAAGAAACAATCATGACATTGCATTCTGGATGTAGGAGTTTTTTAGAATTTTACCATGTCGTGAGATAATTGGAAACAGTTCATGTTTTGTGCAACCTTTCTGCAATTATGGCTGATCATATACCTATTAAAATGTCTTCGATTGAGCTCCTTAATAGTGAAATTAGTGCGTGATGTCTTCTAGGCATACTTATAATATATCACAAGCTTTGTAAGGATATATGGCATGCCTCATTTGAAGATCGTTTGCCATGTGAAAATCATGCACCAAATTGACATGTCTTCACTGAAATTGCCATACATTTTGTCCTAAGTGCTTCTTAATGATAAGTCACCTATTGATGTTAATGAATTTGTATGATTTTTTGTACATCAATCTAGGGTTAAATGTCTTCTTCCAACTCGTTTGTCATATTTAGCCCTGCGTCGTGTTCAGGATTTCACAATTTTCATTCATCATTTAGATAGTCTAAGAAATCACTTATCATGCATCATTTTCTGCCATGCTTATGACTGATTTGCACACTTTGATAATTGCCATCATTTTACCATGAATTTGACCCTAATCGAACTCAACATCTCTTAGAAAGTCTTAGGGCACGTTTTAACCTTTCTAATGACACTGATTTTGCATCATTTACATGTCATTTGATTTATTTTACATATTTCCAAGTTTTCCTTGAAATTTGCCATGAGTGAAATTTAGAATGCTTGTTCTACCCTTACAGAGCCAGACCTTTTGTCAAATTTATAGGAATTTTTGGTAAATATTTTGATGTCGAGTCCTCAATGAAATTTGTTTGTCGTTTTCATGCCTATGTTATAATATTTCAGAATTTTTAGACATCGTTTACTAGGACAAATTGTTGTTGATTTGCCATGATGTCCTACTGCCCTGTTTTGTTTCTGATGCACTACCTAGTGATCTTAGATTATTATAAATTCATGTGTAGCTTATTTTAGGAAACTTCCTTCATGCAGGTTACTCCTTATTGTGTTTGGTGTTTTGTAATTTTCTTAACCAATTATCCATGGATCCTATCCCGATTGTTTTGATCTTGATTGCCCTATTTCATGGTTTCTATGATGATTCTTAGATGCAATTCTTTTCTTGGATTTTTTTGGATGCCTTGCATGCTAAGTTGGGATTATTCATCTTCATGAGATTTATTCCGAATTTCCCAATCTTTGTTGTAAAGAATCCTTGAAGAGTGAAAAGGTCTTTTAGTGATTTTTTGTCAATTTGTTCCGAATTTAAGGCAAAAGTTGATTTTGCATGTTAATGTAATTTTCCTGTATGTGATGCCTCCAACATCAACTGTTTTAGTATCCCTCAAAATTTCAATTTGAGATTGATTCCAATTAAGTTTGGGTCGTATTTAAATGCTTGCAACATCCATTAGTAGTGTATGATATGCATCATAGATTAGTCTTGGCAATTAAATGCGCCCCATAGCTATAATGGAATTCTATCTCACTTGCACTATTTTCTCTTTAATTTAAAATTGAACTTGTCTAGGTTTGGACTATATTTAAAATGCCTATGGCATCCATTAGTAGTGCGTGATATGCGCCCCCGATTAGCTTTGGCAATTAAATGCATCCCATAACCAAGATGTACCTATGTCAAAATATCTCATTTCTTTATCAATGTTTCAAATACATCTAAAAATTTTGAGCCATTACATGATCATACATGCACAACATCACTTCATTTGTTAGAAATGTATGTGATTTTGTTTGGTGCTTGATAACTAAATAAGTGATCTAGTGTTAGCTCACTAATCTTGTTTGATTGATTGAGAACTAGGATCCAATGGCCTACATGCATGTTTACATTCAAGCTATGCATGTGATTTTTAAATGTATACATAGGTGCGATAAATGATCTCCTGGAATATTTTGGGTCATCCTTAGAACCTGTTTGAGGACTTTTTAGTATTGATTGCCACGTGAGAACACAAATGGTGGCTCACGACTATAAATCATTGAAAAAAAAATAGGGTAGGTGTCCTAGGTGGATTGTTGCATGAATCACAAAAGCCGATCTCGAGGCTAAGTTTATCAATTAGACATATTGTCTTGATTTCTTAACTATTTTCTATTATTTTGTGATTGTGATTGTTCTTGTTTGTTTGTAATGATGATTGTTTCTTTCACATTATAAGTACCTAGTCCTAGTATTAGATTAGGCTTAGAATAGGCCCATGGAAGTGGTGATCCCCAAGTCATGAAGACGACAAATGGTCAATGTCCAATCTGATCTTGTTTTGCACCATTTATTCCCCAATATATGTTTCGGGTCGCTTTGTGCTGTATAAATACCCGATGAGTTGTGGATTTCTTTCTTTTGATCTACTTTTTGTTTATGATTGTGTGTTAGATTTACCACTTTCCTTAAAATTGTCTCGGCTATTTACTTACCGTACCATCCTTAAATTCAATTGATTGTTTTCTTCCTTTTTCTCTTTTGATAGAAGTAGAATGGCATGAAATTGACTATGCACGCATGATCACTTTGTTAATTTTTCATTAGCATGAAAAAGTAAAAAAAAGTGTATTAACACCTTAGGAAACATGACAAACTGTTAGGTATCGAAAGGGAGCTAAAAGAAATATTAGCGTAACCCAAGTCCCCGAATCTTAGAATCTTTAGTTACGCAGATATCAAAAGACCACTCTCGACTCTCGATTGGGTTTCTAGCTGACCCCCAAAAATGAGGCTAGTGGTGACTCCTGACTATCATCTAAGTTGTCTTAAACTCATAGATAATAAATCAATCATCATAAAAAAATATAAACCTTAAGAAAAGGTTCATGATCATGATTTAGCATACTCGAGATGGTGAAGCTAAAAAATGAAGCGATGTCATCTTAAGCAGAATTACATCTTGAGAGGCTCATCATGGTCAATCAAGATGTGCCATAACGTTGAGGTAGAATCATGACAAATTCCACTATCACCCGAGGTACAAGCTTGGAGGAGGTCACGACCGTGACCAAGTAAACTCACATGATTGATCCCAAAAGATAAAGTGATGACATATTTTGGAATAGGTACCCTGAGAAACTCTCATAGTCAAGTACTGCTAAACTTGACCTTTTCCCATAACACCCTCGAGTGGCCAAGGTCGAGTCACAACAAGTGTTTTGCTAGTGCTAATACTCTTTTAAAGGGCAAGATTTTCCTTCTAGTTTTCTTTGAGTTCATAGTTTTTCCGTTTCATAAGAATGCTATTGATCCTTTCATTAAACGGGTGGTCAAACAAGTATGTGTTGAAATTAATTTCGTCAACACTAACTAGCTGAAACATTTTTTTCACTCGCCCAATTTAATGAAAATGAAGACAAAACCTTTCACACACTGGTTGAGCTTTTACAAATCCAGTTCTTTTCTCATACAGGCAAGATTGGTATTACATGAATATTATTTACATTAGTGATTTTAATCATCCCATTGAGGCATTCAAGAATCATCAAGATTGAACTCCTAATCTTTCAATCTCAAAATGGGTGAAATTGTTGAAAAATCCAAGTACCAAGACTTTCTTATGGCACCGTATCTTTTATTTCTTTCTCTTACCCATTGTTGACCGAGTCGAGTAAATTCAAAATCCATATTAACCTCAGTAGGAAAGCTAATTTCCGAAACTTGGCCTCGGATTCATTTTTTATTATTATTATTATTATTATTATTATTATTATTATTATTATTATTATTATTATTATTATTATTATTATTATTATTATTAATACTATTACTATTACTATTACTATTACTATTTCGAAATTCAGATTTTTACTTTAGGCTCAAACTCGAGATATATTTTGACACAAACAATTCATTGAATCAAAAGAAAAATTGGATAAGTACACTATTAGTGCTATAAGTTGAGTACGGCGCTTACTTTGGTGCCAAAAAGTTTGAAAAAATGATCATTTTAGTGCCGACTTCGATCTGGTTGGCCGGAAATCCAACGTGGCACTTTTTTATTAATTTTTGAAGCTAATGTAGCTCGCCGAGAGAGTACAGTTAGTATTTAAACAACAAAATGATGCCGTTTGGTGTCTCTCCCCCAATTCAAAACCCTAAATCGCCAAATTGAGAGAGAGAGAGAGAGAGAGAGAGAGAGAGAGAGAGAGAGAGAGAGAGAGAGAGAAGATAAGCCAACGGCGATGGACCGCTTGCCGTCCTAAACGGCCCCGTGCTCGTCGGCTGCGGCTCCGACCCTAACCCCAACGACAGCCACTCGGCGGCCACGTCGAAGGCCGTGATCGGCTGGTGCTCGGGGAGGCTGCCGACGAGTGCGCCGCCCATGATCTCTCCCTCTCCATCTTTGATCTCCCCGATGAGTGCCTGGCCTGCGTCTTCCAATACCTAGGCTTCGGCGACCCGGGCCAGTGCTCCCCCATGTGCCGCCACTGGCTCGCGATCGAAGGCCAGAGCCACTAGAGGCTCGCCCTCCACGCCCACTCGGAGCTGCTGGACGCAGTCCCGGCTCAAAGAATTTGAGGACGTTGAAGCTGGTGAAATGTTATCGAGATTGGGACACGGTGCTACTACGATGGAGGCCGAGCGATGGCAGCTAAGCAACGGAGGCCGAGCGACGGTGGCCGAGTGACAGAGGCCGAGCGACGGCGGTCGGCGTTGGGCGAGGATTGGACAAAAAAACCCTAATTTCAACCCCAAAATATATATTTAAAAAAAAGCCAAATGAGTTGTGCGACATCATTTTCTCGAGGCCATCCACTTAGGATGGCAAAACGACATTGTTTTCTTAAGGAGGACGGAAAAAGACGTCGTTTAAAGGCCTTTGTCGATTTTTTTTTTTATAAATATTAAAGCCACGTAATTATTTTGGCTGTAATCTCTCGCCGGTGGCACCAAAGTGATCACTTTTCCTCCAATTTGGCACTTAAGTGATCCTACGAAAACTTTTGTCACCAAAGTGAGTGCCGTACACAACTTATGACACTGATAGTGTACTTCTCCCAAAAAAAATGGCATCGGGCCTTTGCATTGCATACGCAATGGCCACCACAAATCACTTGATTGATTAAATGTTGGTTAATAATAATCAACCATCATTTGTGTTCACAAAACAGTGGTCAACATCAATTAACCCTAATTTTAATTCTGTAGAAGTTGGCTTGGATTCTTAGTGCAAAGTGCATATATATATAAAACACATGTACTCATGGGTTGCGATGTTGATCATGAAAGAAATATTGAAGAATCGTTTTACTTCGAGTGCTTGGCATGGGTTTTCATAATAGTTTTAGTGTTGAAGTCAATTAATCTTATAATAGATTTGTGTAACTCCTTAGTGAGATCGAGAGATTATTTCATGAAGAATTATGTGGTTAAATACTGCATGAGTTATTGGGTGTAATTGGGACTTGAGAATTACTAATAATATTTAAGTGACTCGAGTGTAGTTGTTGTCGCGACCCAACCTTCGATGCCCAAGGGAGGAGGAGATCCTCGAGGGACGGCATGAAGGTAGGGTTTAAAAGTTCTCGACTATGAGAGCTCCCTCATGGTATATTACTCAAAAAGATGTCATCACCTTATCTTTTGGGATCAACCACATGAGTTTACTCAATCACGATCATGAGCTCTCCTAAGCCCGCACCTCACGTGATAGCGGAATTGTGTCACGATTCGCTTCCGCATGTACGGTTCACCTTAAAAAGGAGATCGGATATGAATGACGATTATATAGGTACTCTTACCATGATAGCCCTCTCGACCGTACTCTTCATCCAAAAAGTTGACATCACTTTATCCTTTTAGACTACTACCATATCAAGTATGCTAAACCATAGTGAGTATCTACGAGACCCATGCCCCTTACAACGGGTTTATTTTATTATTAGTTGTATTAGACAACCTAAAACTTGATTCTAGGAGTCGCCACTAGTCTCGCTTTTGGGGTCGGCTAGAAAAACCCAATCGGGGCTCTAGAGTGGTCCCTCAAGATCTATGCAACCAAAGATTCTAAAGTTCAGAGACCTGGGTTACGTCAATATTTCTACTAACGCCCTTTCGATCCTAATAGTTTCTCATGTTTCCTAAAGTGTCCATGCGTGTCTTCTTATTTTTTCGTGCAAATGAGAAATTGACTAGATGATCATGCGTGGATGGTCGGTTTCATGCCATCCTATTTCTACTAAAAAAGAAAAGGAAAGAAGACAATCGGTTGAAATTTAAAGATAATGCAGTTAGTAAACACTCAGAATAGTTTAAGAAAAGCGGTAAATTTAACATGCAATTCTAATATAGGAAGTAAGGCCAAAGGAAGAAATCTGCAACTTGTTAGGTGTTTGTGCAATATAAAGCAACTTGAAATATATATCATGGAATGAATGATACAAAATGGAGTCGGATTGGACATCGACCATTCATTGTCTTCATGTATTCGAGATCGTCACCTCCATGGGCCTATTCTAATTCTAATTTAATACTGAGACTAGATATTTACAATATGAAAAAAATGTACATACAACGATACATAAAGAAACAATCACAAATACAAATAGACAAAAATAATCACAATCAAGAAATCCAGTTAACGCATTTAATTGATCAAACATGGCCTCGGAATCAACCTTTGTGATTCATGCAACGATTCATCTAAGACGCCTACACAATCCATTTTTAGAATGACTTATAGCCATTGACTACCATTTGTGTTCTCACATGGCAACCGATGCTACAGGTCCCTAAAATGAATTCTAAGTATGACCCAAAATAGA
This sequence comes from Eucalyptus grandis, assembly GCF_016545825.1. Lineage (NCBI taxonomy): Eukaryota > Viridiplantae > Streptophyta > Magnoliopsida > Myrtales > Myrtaceae > Eucalyptus > Eucalyptus grandis. Next base: position 53,910,241 of record NC_052619.1, on the reverse strand, counting down.
GATCATGCATCGCACCTTTGCATATATCTAAAAATCACATGCATAATCAAAAGTAAACATGCACACAGGCCATCAGACCTTGGTTCTCAATCAATCAAGTAAATTAGTGAGCCGACATCGGATCACTTATTCAGTCCTCACATGCATTTTACAAAAATGAAGTGGTGTTATGCATGTAGGATCCATGTGATGCCTAAAAAATGTTTAGGATGTATTTGAAACAAAATGATGAGATGGTTTGACATAGGTACATCTCGACTATGGAACGCATTTAATTGCTAAAGCTAATCTCGGACACATATCATGCACTACTAATGGATGTCGCAGACATTTTAAATACGGCCCAAAACTGGATGAGTTCAATGTCAAATTGAAAAGAAAATAGTGCAAGTGAAATATCATTCCATTATAGCTATGAGGCATATTTAATTGCCAAGGCTAATTCAGAGGCATACCAAGCACTTAATAAGGAACAATTTCCATGAAGGAAGTTCCCTAAGATAAACTACACATGAATTAATAAAAATCCAAGAACATAAGATTGTGCATCATGAACAGAATAGAGCAGCAGGACATCATGGCAAATCAATGGCAATTTATCCTAGTAGACGATGTCTAAAAATTTTGGAATTTCACCACAATATAGACATGATAATGACAAATAAATTCTATTGAGAACTTGACCTCAAAATCCTTACTGAAAAATTCATACGAAAATGACAAAAGGTCTGACTCAAAAATAGCAGAACGAGCATTCTGAATTTCACTCATGACAAGTTTTAGAGCAAATTTTGCAAAAATGGAAAATGGGTCAAATGACAAGCAAATGATACAAAATTGAAGTCATTAGAAAGATCAAGATGTTCCCTAAGACTTTCTAGGAGACATCAAGCTCAATTAAAGTCAATTTATGCTCAAATGAAGGCAATTGCAGAAGTGCGCAAATCAGTCATAAGCATGGCAAAACATAATGCATGATAATAGTCTCACTAAACTACATAAATGATGCATGAAAATTGTGACATTCAAACATGAAGTAGGGCGAAATGCAATGAGCAAGTTTGGTTGGGACATCTAACCCTAGATTGATGCACAAAAAATCACACGAACGTCCATAGGTAGCTTATCATTAAGAAACACTCATGACAAAATACATGACAATTTCAACAGTAACATGTCAACTTGGTAAATTGTTTTCACATAGCAAAAACCTATGATGCATGCCATAAATCATTTCGAAACTTATGATGTGCTCTTAATATGCCTAGAAGGCATCATGCACCAATTTCTCTCTTAAGGAGCTCATTTGAAGGCATATTCACAAGGACACAAGCAATCACAATTGCAGTAGGGGTTGCACAGAATATGGATGATTTTCATTGATCTAATGACATCGTTAAAGTCCACGAAAATTCCTATGTATAGAATGCAATGTCATGATCATTTTTTCATGAAGTTGATCCACAAAAATCTACATGAAGATGGGAAAATGGAGCAAAACATTTAACATCTCAAATTACAGCAGCCCAAACAAGACTTTGTGCAAGCAATTGAACTAGCGAATGACGATCCTCATTAGAAAGCTTATGAAGTGTTCTATAATTTCCATGAAGGATGCAACTCCAATCAAGTATGGTTTACTAGCTCATTTTTTGAGCAAACATACATCGGGCTCAAACAGGGTAGATCAGTATAAAGACGATATTTTTAGGATTTTCCTAATCAAATATATTCCAAAAAATCTAGAAAAAAAATATGTCATGATCAAAACAATTTTGAGCAATTTTCATGAGGAAACCTTCAAAATCAGAACACAAAAATCGACAAACTAGTGCAAACCACAAATCAACAGAACAATAAGCAAATTGCAGATTCTGGACTCGACTGTGGACAAGCAAAAGCCATATCAAACAAGATCGGATCAGGGCGTTCTATGGCTTGTTGGAAAGATATTTGAATTTTCTTCGAACGTCATGTTCCAAGAAAAACATTCAAACCGTCCAATCAGGGATCCGAAATTGCAAAACAACATCAATCAAGCAATCAACCATCATGGAACCATAACTAATCATCCATATCCATTCTAGATCATCCCAAACATCCTATAATAGGCATACTCATTATTGAACAAACTTTAGGTGCAAGCTCTAGCCTCGATCTCCAAACGAGATCTCGCTTCATCGAACTCGGGATTAGATGTTTACCTTTGCATGACTTTTGACGAAACAAACTTGATCAAGCTATCACCAAGCTATCGCAGCACCTTAGAGGCATCAAGGAAACTTCTAAGGACCTCAATGATCAACGAAGGGGTCGAATCGGGGCTAATTGGGCACTGGTTCGCTAGTGAGGAGAATTGATTCGATTTGAATTGATTCAAACCGCCGAGAGGAAAACGGTGACCAGAGCTTCTCCAATGGCTCTCTAACAAGTGCCCACCACCTAGAGCTTCCGTGCAAGTTGAGAGTTGTCATCATAGCAATCGAAACGAGCTAAGGGATCATTGAAGGGCCGATCGATGACTAGAAAGGAGCTGAACAAATCACCGGCTTGAGAGCCATCCTTCATGCCTGTGGAGGAGATGGCGCCAAATAGGAAGATAGGAGCGACGGTCGGCCCTGTTACTTCTGTTCATTTTAATAAGCATGCGGAAGCAAATATAAAATCCCCAGACAATAAAATAGTGGGATAGGAAAGTAGGACTAAAAATCTCGAACCTGAAAAACCATCACACTTATATGCATATATAACAACTGAGTCAAATATATACATACAGTACACTAACAGGTCAGGTTCTACTCAAGCTAATTCAGTACACAAGTCTTGCAAACAAGGGTGGGGTTTCAATCCTCTCCTGGATCCTCCTCTGGGTCCTCCTCCTCCTCCTCCTCCTCCTCCTCAACGATCTCTCTTTCTTTCATGCTCTAGCTGGAGCCCACTGCTGAGTACACCGAAGAGTCAGAATCGCCTTTGAGCTTGGGATCCTTCGCATCAACCACTGATCCATCCTTGGGATCTATTGTCCCCTTCCCGAACGCTATCTTTAAAACGTACAGAGATACATCATATTCCGGTACAGGGCCCACCCTTCGTCCATCATTGTAATGGCGATACCATGACCGGTATTTGTGGGGCACCTTTTGGGGTTCACCCACATCAACCTAGACAGTAGATTTCACCAGTACATATCCCAAGCCTTCAAGGTGATGGTGTATCGGAATGTGATAACCTATCTTAGTGATTTCCTCCAGTATACCAAAATGCTCGGGAGGAGTTGGAGGAACTACCATATATGGACCTGAAATGTTATCCCACAATAAGGTGAGACGACGCCTCAGCGAGTTCTACCCCCCTAAGACTCGATTAGGAAGAAAATACGCCCTAAGGACTGTCTAAGCACACCATGAGTCAGAGGACTCACCTTGGCCTCAGTTCCTTCCTGTCAGATAATAAAATTCAAACAGTTATTCACTCAGATCGAATCATCAATCAATCGACTCAGTCGATTACATGTCATCACGACCTTCCTCTGGTCAGTACATTCAATATTATCTATAAAGTCCTATCAAATTAGAATTGCTCCTCCAAAGCTGATAAATAGATAGTATAGCTCACCCAAAGCTAATAATATAGTATACTATATATATGCTTATCCAAAGCTGATAATTTAAGGCCCCCAGGTTAATATAGTATATTATATATGCTTGCCCAAAGCTGGTACAATGGTATACATTTATATGCTCGCCCAAAACTGATAAATTAGGGCTCCCAGGCCAATATAGTATAGCACTTCCACCATACAACCAATTCATCATTTTTTATCATACCCGATAAAAATACTCGTGTGTGGGTACACGATCGATCTTAGCCAAAATACAATAATTTCACTGTTGATCTTCCCACTACTTTCAACAGTCCAAAATTAGATTTTTGGCACTATAGACCGACGCTTGGTAACTTTCCAATTAATTGCCAAAATTAATTAATTTATGAATAAAATCCTAAAATCACAATTAAATCAATTCAGCACAAATTAGAGCTCAAATAAATAAACGAACCATGCCACAACAATCAACATAAAATTCTGATCACCGACTATCTCGGTCTAATTTTTGGAAAATAATTAATTAATTAAATAATTACATAAAATATTAAATAAATGCCAATAAATCAACTTAGGCCCGAAAAAGCCTGATTGAATGCCGAAATGGACCTAGAAAATTTTTTAGTCACTCTAGATAAATATTAGAGCTCATCTAGGCTCTAATTGCACTAACTAATCATCTAACATGCATCGGCAATTAATTAAATTTCACTAACCTAATATAACTAACTACCTAATCATACATAACTTGATCTAATCAACCCTTAAGCATCATTAACCTATTAAGCGAGGATTTGTGAGTTAAACTCACTTGTTCGGCGATTCATCGGCTCAAATTGTCGAGGACACAACGGGGCTCACTTTTCTCCAAAGTGGGCCTAACTTTCGGGGCCGGGAAAGTCCTCAAAACGGGCCAAACCCTTGCTAGAAAACCCACTCATTAAGCTTCTGTTCTTGGCTGGAAAAGAGGGAAACTAGCTCGGTTTGAGGCAAAGATGGACTGAGGAAGGTTGAGGGGACTAAACCGGGTTCAAACGTGGACTCACGGTGGTCGGAGGAAGCTCTGGCAACGGCTCACGGTGCTGGATGGCACATGAACAGCTAGGGATGGCGGCAACCGGGTGCGGCAAGGCAGAGACACACACGGTGAGGTGCGGTGTAGTGGCGGCGCATGTGCGGGGCGGAGGCGGCGAACGACGGCAGCGAGCGATCCTTGTGGCTTGCGAGCTTGCTCCGGTGGCTTCTCCTTGGCTGCTGGGGTTTGAAAACAGCAAGATGGAGGAAGAAATGGGGCTGTCGACCAGTCTTGAGGGGGAGGAAGAGATGGAGGAGAGAGGGAGGGAACATAGGGACCACCACTTGCCATATCTTCCTCCTCTTGGTTCCCTTGACCATCCACCACCACTAGCTGCATCCTTGGCTGAAAATCAAACCACCAAATCCTTCTAGGAACTAATTGAAGTGGTCCAATTGTTGTAGGCTAGAGGGGGCACACGAATTTGGGTGGAATTGCTTCAATTCCATTTCAAATTCTCTTCAAATCAAATCTTCTCGGCCTCTATAAATTCAACCAACAACTCACTGATCCAATTGTTGGAGAAATCTTCCTTCAAAATGTTTTTAGTCTGAAGACTTCCGAGACTCATCTATCAAAGTCTGAGGACTTCTCAGGCGAAGATCGCCGGACTTAAGATTTAAAGTCTGCCCTCATTGACAGTTTCTAGATCATCCAAGAAGTCTTATCCATAAATGAGGATATCCTTAAGGATTTGATTTGACTGGTCAGAGATTATCATACGGTTGGAGAAAGCATTTAAAGATATATTATTCGTATGACAAGTAAATCGAGTAAGACAGATCCGTTGATTGGTGAAGTATACTTGGAAGGTTCTACGTATGGAAATCTAGATCCTGATTGTATGGGCAAACATGATTGATGGGCTATCTTCATATTCCTTAAATAACTCGGGATCTCCTTAATTGATTTGGTCCAACGGGTAGATTGGACGAACTTCTTTGGAAGGTGCCAAAGGTTACGTAGGCATGAAGGAGTATAAAAGAAAGACACTCTAGTTGTTCGAGAGAGTACGAGATAGAAAAATTATGAAGTTTGAAGCTCTTTACTCTTTGCTATTTCATTTGTTGAGCATACAACTGTACTCAAAAGAGAGAATTTTGTGAGACCTCAAGGAAGTGTAGTAGAGTCTCTGTACTATGGAATCGAGGACGTGAGATTGTAACATCTCTTTTGATTCTTAATGAAATCCAGTCGGTGGGCTGTTAGCGTGAGAGAGTGGACGTAGGCTTGGTCTAAGCTGAACCACTATAAACTCGTGTTTCAATCTTCTTTCCTTATCTCTTTACATATTTTGTATTTTAATATGTTTAATTATATTCTTGTTCTGGTTCAAGTTTTAAAGGAAAGAAAGAATTTGTTTTACACCTATTCACCCCCTTTAGGTGTTCATACTAGCACTCTCAATTGGTACCAGAGCTTGTGTACTCATTTATTTGAAGTGTTTTTACTTCAGAGTTAAAGATCCATGGCTAATATGTTGGCTCCAGGGTTGGTTGAAGGTCAAAGCAACACAAGACCGCCTTATTTTGATGGAAAGGAATACAACATATGGAAAAACAAGATGAAGGTATTCCTACGATCAAAAGATCCTCTAGAATGGGATGTGGTAGACAAATGAATCATTCCTAAAGCTACAATTTCAGAAAGAGGGAAAGAAATTGCAGAAGCTTGCGACATGACTCAAGAAGAGATAACCAAGAGACAAGCTCTTGATGCAAAAGCAATTTACTTCTTATATTGTGCATTATCTCCTACTGAATATAATAGCATATCTTCCTGTGAAACAGCTAAAGAAGTCTGGGATAGACTGCACATTACTTATGAAGGAATAGATCAAGTAAAAGAAACCGGAATCAACATTCTGCTTGGTCAATATGAAGCCTTCAAAATGAAGCCAGCAGAATCTATTACTGACATGTTTAGACGTTTTACAAAAATTGTGAACGGTCTTGAATATCAAGGTCAACCAATCTCAGGACCTATGAAGGTTAACAAATTGCTGCGTGGACTCTCCAAAGAATGGAATCACATAAAGACTTCAATAAGGGAAACACAAAGGATTATACCACTCTCCGTTGACAAATTGGTTGGAACACTTCAATCTTATGAAGTAGAGCAAATTAATGAAGAAGATGATCCCAAAGGTAAGAAGTCTGTTGCTTTAAAATCTAACAAAGATTTTGATGTCACAGATTCTAAAGATGATATGGACAATGAAGAACTTGCTTTCATGATAAGAAGATTTAGGAAACTTAATAAAAAGGGAAGAAGATTCAATTGGAAGAAACAAAGTTCTTAAAGATTTCAAAACAAACCAGCTGAGGATGATGATTCAAATAAAGATGTGATTTGTTTTGAATGCAAGAAAAGGGACACATCAGACCCAACTGTCCCTTGCTGAAGAAAAAGAAAGGAAAAGTTGAGAAATACAGAAAGGCACTCAAAGCAGAAACTTGGAGTGATACAGAATGCGAAGCGATGATGATGATTATGCCAACATTTGTTTAATGGTATAATCAGAATCAGACTCAGACTCTGAAATTGATATAGACTCAGATTCATATAGTGAAATCGAGCTAAGTAATTAAAAGATTCCTATTAAAGTTTCAAAATACATTGATGAACTGTGTCTTAGTCTCAAAGTCTCTCTTAAGAGGATTTCCGAACTAAAAAGGGAAAAAATATTACACTTAAGCAACATGAAACTCTTTGGAAAGAAAATTTTGAAAATCTGAATAAAAGTTTCGTCACTCTAAAAGAAAATGCAGATTCTCTTTCAAAAGAAAACACAGTTTTGAAAAATGACATTTCGAGTATTTCAAAAGGTTTTCTATGGGATCTCGAGAAATTGGAAAAGATTCTTTCAAGTACAAAGACGTTACTTTAATAAATCTGGATTGGGAATAACCTCTGAAACCATTCCTTTAATTGATTTTCCAAAAGTAAAAGAAAGAATCAAACAAAGACCTACAAAAATCTTTTACAAGAATCATTTTCAAAAAGTCTTTGTAAAACCTATTGGCCGAAGTGCTCTTAGATGTTCTCAGTGTAATAACTCAGAACACTTTGAGAAAGAATGTCCTATGGTTTGGAAGCCTGTTAAGAAGGTTTGGGCCAAGACTGTTTATTGCACTAACTCTATTGGACCTAAGAAAGTGTGGGTACCAAAGAAAGCTTGAGTTTCTTCTTTAAATGTAGGTCACTATCAAGAGAAAGGTAAAATGGTATTTGGATAGTGGTTGCTCAAGACATATGACTGGAGATTCAAATTTTTTTATCAATCTTACACATGTAACAAGTGGAAAAGTCTCTTTTGACGGAAACAGCAAAGGAAGAATTGTTGGAAGAGGAACTGAAAAAATTGGAAGTCTCATAATCAATAATGTCTCCTTAGTGGAAGAACTTAACTACAACTTGCTCAGCATCAGCCAATTGTGCGACATTGGATTCAAGATCAACTTTCAAGAAGGGATATGTTCAGGCATTAGTAAAGATCTTTCACAATCCTTTACTGGGCGAAGACATGGGAATATCTATCTTTTGGATATCAATCTAGAAAGATTTCAATGTCTAATCTCAATCCAAGATGAAGCAAATCTCTAGCATTGTAAGTTTGGCCATATCAACATGAAGCAAATTGCCAAAATCTCTTCAAAGAAGCTTGTTCGTGGACTTCCCAACCTGAAGTATAAAAAATCTGACCTATGCACACCATGTATGTTGGGAAAACAGGTTAGAAATTCCTTTAAACCAATAAATCAAGTTTCCACTAATCATGTACTGCAGCTCCTACATATGGATCTATTGGACCAACGAGATCTCAAAGCATTGGTGGAAAGAAATATTGCCTAGTAATAGTGGATGATTATGCACGATTTACTTAGGTCTACTTTTTGGCAAGTAAGTCTGAAACCTTCTCCTACTTTTCAAAGTTTGCCAAAAAAATTCAGAATGAAAAATGGTATGCTATTTCAAGCATTCGGACAAACCATAGAGGTGAGTTTGAGAATCAAGACTTTACTACATTTTGTGAAGAATCTGGTTTTCAACATATGTTCTCTTCTTCCTACACTCCTGAGCAAAATGGAGTTGTGGAAAGAAATAATAGATCTTTGCAAGAAATGGCTAAAACTCTTTTAATTGAAAGCAATATTTCTTCTCTTTTTGGGCTGAAGCTGTTTCTACAGCTTGTTATATCATAAACAGAATTGTCTTAAAGCCAATTCTGGAGAAAACTCCCTATGACCTTTTCAAAGGAAAGAAGCCAATTGTTTCTTACTTTCATGTGTTTGGTTGCAAATGTTTTATTTTGAAAAATGCAAATGATCGAATTGGTAAGTTTGAAGAAAAGTCAGACAAATGAATCTTTATTGGATATTCAACTTCCAACAAAGCATACGAGTATACAACAAGAAATCTCAATCTGTGGAAGAATCAATGAATGTCAAATTTCAAGATTCTATGCAAAATCAATCAATTTAAACTCAACTTGAAGAGTCTGAACCTACTCCAAACTCTACAAAGTCTACCTCCTCTGAAGCAGCTCAGACTATAGAAGGACAACAACAATCGAATGTTGAAGAATCAACTGAAAAGGAAGATGAACAATCTGACAAACCTATCAGCAACCGAAAGCACAAGTTTAGTCATCCCAAAGAACTCATCATTGGTAACATTGATGAAGGAATTCGTACAAGATCCAAAAGGCGTGAAGAGTCTAGTGTTGTGGTTTTTATTTCTGAAATAGAACGCTGGATTGAAGCTATGCAAAAAGAGCTTAGACAGTTCAGTGTTAATGATGTTTGGGAATTAACTCCTAAACCAAAAGGAAAATCTGTTATTGGGGCAAAATGGGTTTTCAGGAACAAGATTGACGAAAAAGGAAAAGTTATAAGGAACAAAGCAAGACTCGTGGCCAAAAGATATACGCAAGAAGAAGGGATAGACTTTGATAAGACTTACGCACCAATAGCAAGGCTAGAAGCAATTAGATTATTACTTACTTTTGCTTGTTACAAAAATTTCAGGTTATTCGAAATGGACGTCAAAAGCGCATTCCTAAATGGATTTATCCAAGAAGAAGTCTATGTGGAACCCCCCGGTTTTGAAGACCCAAAGAAGCCGGATTATGTATTCAGATTGAAAAATGTTCTATATGGTTTAAAACAAGCACCTCGAGCTTGGTACAATAAGTTAAGTAATTTCTTAACTCAAAATGGTTTTGCCAAAGGTAAGGTGGATACAACTCTGTTTATCAAAAGGGAAGGTAAAATTTTTTTGTTTGTTCAAATTTATGTTGATGATATAATTTTTGGCTCTCCTAACGAAAGTCTATGCAAGAAATTTTCTAAGACTATGCAGGATGAATTTGAAATGAGCATGATGGGTGAATTATCCTTCTTTCTCGATTTACAAGTAAAGCAATTGAAGGAAGGAATTTTCATTCACCAAGAAAAATATGCGAAAGAACTTGTTAAAAAGTTATGTTTAGAAAATTGCAAAAAGGTTGAAATTCCAATGTCTAGTTCTTTGAAGCTTGATAAAGATGAAGGAGGAAAGAAAGTTGACCAGAAACTTTACAGGAGTATTATTGGCTCACTTATTTATCTTACTGCTTCTAGACCTGACATTTTGTTTAGTGTTTGCATGTGTGCCAAATTTCAATCAGATCCAAAAGAATCTCATCTAAGTGCTGCAAAACGCGTCATCAAATACGTTGCAACTTCTTCAAAGTTAGGTCTATGGTATCCTAAAGAAGGAGACTTTACTCTCCTTGGATATTTAGACGCAGATCTAGCAGGTTCCAGAGTTGAAAGGAAGAGCACTTCCGATACTTGTCAAATACTCGGCAATAGGACAGTATCCTGGTTCTCAAGGAAACAAAGTAGGTAGCTCTTTCAACAGTAGAAGCAAAATATGTGGCTCTTGGAAGTTGCTGTTCTCAAATCTTATGGATAAAACAACAACTGAGAGACTTTGGAGTCAAAGACTCTTACACCGAGATCAAATGTGACAACACCAGCATGCTTAATCTTACCAAGAATCCTATTCTTCATTCAAGAGCAAAGCTTATAGAGATTCGACATCATTTTATTAGAGATCATGTTCAAAATGGAGAAATATTGATCCAGTTCATTGACTCCAAGAATCAATTGGCGGATATATTTACAAAGCCACTGGATAACAATCTACTTGAGTCTATTCATACCAAACTTAATATCATATCTCTTACTTAGCAAAGTCTGGATACTTTCAAGACTCAAAGTTAGAAGTCTTTAAATGCTCAGACTCAGAAGACCTCAAATCTCGACTGTAAGTTGTTTCTAATTTTTAATTTGAAAAGGTACGATTATCTATTGGCTATTAGTCGATTGGTTTTATCTTTCTTAAATTACTTCTTATTTCAAAAAGGCAGTTATCGATTTTTTTTTTTAAAATCAGTTAATTTCATAAAGGGAAGTTATTATTTTTGAAAATACATTTTTTTTATTTCCTTTTGTGACGCTTCGATTACCCCGCTTTACTTGCTTTATATACCACTGTGCTTCGTCTTCTTCACTTTTACTCCGAAACCCTAGAATACAAAATTCCTATTTTCTTTCACTTTCACCCTCAATTCGTTCGAAAGTTTTCATCTTTTTCGAAACAAGTTGGTGATTCTCTCTATTGGAATGTCAATGTCTTCAAGAAAGTCTTCAAAGATTGCAAGTAGGGGACCACATCGCATGCCTGAGGGTCTTACCCACTTTGACTTAACGGAAGAAGGAAGATTCTCTTCCAATGCGTCCAGGTTAGCAACAACCTTCTCAACAGTGTCAACCTTCTCCAAATCGACCAGCGGATGAAGTCATAGAAGAGGCTGAACCTATAAGAACTCTAACTCCAAAAAATGCTTACAAACTCTACTCGAATTTGAAGAAAGGAGGGACGCTAATGTCTCTTATTGATGAGTTCTTAAAAGATAGAGGGTTTAAGAATGAAACCCTGTTTTTGAGAGAGTTAGAGAGGTTAGGAGTTGTGGAGAAAGGATCGGCTGAGAAAGTGTATGCAAATATTCCAAGTGACCCCAAATATGGCACTGCGAATCAACCACAAACTGGATGATGATAAAAGGTTGTATTCTCACTTTCAACCTAGGTCTAGGGTGGCTGCAAACATTACTGATGGTTCAAACCTTTTTAGATCCAAGAATCATAAAAAGGTTTATGCAAGTCTGTTGAAGAGAGGGGTGATGAACCCTAAAACTGTTGATTTCGATTTCCTGGATTCAATAAAAGTCAATCGAGAGAGAAGTTTGCTCTTTTGCAAATGGAAAAGTTCTGTTCTGAATCCACTGCTGCATTTCCAGAGCTTACTGCTTACTTTTATTCGAATCTATCTTTCTTGGATGCACAAAGTTTTATCTTCACTGTGAAGGAGAGGGAATTTTGGTGACTACAGACATTCTGGCTGACATAATCGGGGTGGAAAGAACGAGTTTCCAGCCGATTAGTGTGTCCATTGCACATGCTATATTGTCTTTGGCGAGAGATAGAGATGTGGAAAGAAAACTTTCTTATTCAAGGATGAGTGCCTCTAACATTTTGTTGCACAAAATTATGATTAATTGCATCCGTCCTAAATCGACATCCAAGACTAATGTTTCTCGATACGAAGCCAAATTAATGTGTGCAATCAATATGCGGTTTTAAGTTCTCTCTGCCTCACACCATCTTTGTTCCACATGTATCGAACTGTGACAAAGGATAAGGGACAGCTTCCTTATTTTGCTCTTATTACAAGACTCTTCAGGCACTTTAAAATTCATATCTCTGCACCATTAAGTCTGAAAGCCATAGCTCTAATGGTGATTGGGTTCAAAATGGTGACAAAGATGCGCTTAAAAAAGCTGAACAAAGTGCTGGAACGTATGAAGGAGAAATCTCCTCTCAAGGCAAGGAGCCCATGGTTGCTCCTGTAAAGAAGAAAAGAGCTCTCATTCCGGAAGATGAAGACGATGAGGATGAGCTTACTATATCTGCCTTGAAAAATTTAAAAACTTTTGTCGGCTTTCGTGAGAGAGGAGAAGGGTCAGAGGAAGGAAGAGAGAGAGAAGAATCTGAGAAAGAAGAAGAACAGAGGGAAACATAGGAAAGAAGAAACAGAAGAAGCAGAAGTAGAGGAAGAAGAGGGACAAGAAGAATCGAAGAAAGAAGAAGTGGAGGAAGTAGAAGAAGAAGTGGAAGAAGGAGAAGAAGTAGCAGAAGAAGAAGAGAGAAGGAGATTAGGGTGCAGAAGACTCATTCGAGCCAACTTTGGCTATCTCTCTGTCTAGTCATTCTGAGATAAGAGGAGATGAATCTGTTGGAGCGCATCATTCTGAGGCTGAAGAAGCTTTACCTACTCCACCTGAGGACATCAAAACAGGGGGAGCTGTTGGACAAAAATGTACCTCTTCACCTTTATTTACTAGTGATGTAAGTCGTTCGCAGCAGACCACGAAGAAATATATGCCTCCCATTATCCGAAAGAGAGTCATGGTGGACCATCCACCGAGGCCCTGGCATTTCTTAAAATCCTTGAATTTCACTCGCTAGTCCAAGTGATACAATCTTGCTCAAACAACAGACTTTTCAAGACTATTGGAAATTTTATTGGATGTGCAGAATCAGCAATATGCTATGAGTTTTGAGATGCTAGATCTCAAGAATGCTGTTAAGGCCACTTCAGTGTCTCTTCATGAACAGTTAAATACCCTGAAGAATCGAGTTCAGTCTAACGTGCAGAGTGAAGAATTTTAGGTGTGAAGCAAAGTTTCGACAAGCTTGAAAAGACTATGCACTCAATGGGAGAATACGAGCTTGTTTGCTTGTCCAAGAAGCCTTAACTCTCAATCTTTTTCAAACCATCTTTTGTTCGATCTCCACTTTTTGTTATTGCCAAAAAGGGGAAAAAGTTTATGTAGATTTATGTTTTCGTGTTGACATTATCTTTGTTTGATTTGGACTTTATATTTGTTTGGTGTGATTTTGTTTTGGACTAGTTTAGACTACCATCACTGCTAAAGTAACTTAAGCTATTATTGATTATGCTAAAAATAGTTGTGTTTTCAGGACTGACATGTTTTCTGTGATTGCAGATTTACAGATTCGCTACTATCTTTCTCTAATCTTTAATATTTGTACAAGAAAATCTTGGTTTGCTTGAGTGTTGTTTTGCAGGTCAAAATGTCTAAATCTGCAGGAAAGTTTTGTTGCCATAAAAAAATGGGGAGATTGTTGGAGAAATCTTCATTCTGTATTTTGAAGTTGACAAAACGTTTTTAGTCTGAAGACTTCCAAACTCATCTATCAAAGTCTGAGGACTTCCAGACTAAAGATCGCCAGACTCAAGATTTAAAATCTATCCTCGTTGACAGTTTCTAGATCATCGAAGAAGTCATATCCAGAAATGAGGATATCCTTAAGGATTTGATTTGACTGGTCAGAGATTATCTCACGGTTGGAGAAAGCATTTAAAGATCTATTATTCATATGACAAGTAAATCGAGTAAGACAGATCCGTTGATTAGTGAAGTATACTTGGAAGGTTCTACTTATGGAAACCTAGATCCTGATTGTATGGGCGAACATGATTGATAGGCTATCTTCATATTCCTTAAATAACGCGAGATCTCCTTAATTAATTCGGTCGAACGGGTAGATTGGACGAACTTCTTTGGAATGTGCCAACAATTATGTAGGTATGAAGGAGTATAAAAGAAAGACGCTCTAGTTGTTCGAGAGAGTACGAGATAGAAAAATTCCAAAGTCTGAAGCTCTTTATTGTTTGCTATTTCATTTATTGAGCATACAACTGTACTAAAAAGAGAGAATTTTGTGAGATCTCGATAAAGTATAGTAGAGTCTCTACACTGTGGATTCGAGGACGTGAGATTGTAACATCTATTTTGATTCTTAGTGAAATCTAGCCAGTGGGCTCTTAGCGTGGGAGAGTGGACGTAGGCTTGATCTAAGCCGAACCACTATAAACTTTGTGTTTCAATTCTCTTTCCTTATCTCTTTACGTATTTCGTATTTTAATCTGTTTAATTATATTATTGTTCTGGTTCAAGCTTTAAAGGAAAGAAAGAATTTGTTTTTACACCTATTCACCCCCTCTAGGTGTTCATACTAGCACTCTCACCAATTGGTATTTTTCCTTACCAATTGATCCCACTTGCTTTCCAATTTTGCAATAAAAAACGATCCTTGACATTTTCTGGACAAAAATGGCCTTAAGACGACTTTTTTCCAAAAAGTCTCAGTTTGCAGAAAAATCTTCTGAGACTGAGTCGATACTCCTAGAATTAATTGTGACATGACAGAACTTTCAATTTCTGAAATCGAACTTAAATTCACGGTTAATTTCCATTCGGTGCGATTTTAGCGTGACCTAAACTACTGCGGGTAGCTTTCAGAAATTTTTAGTGCAAATAACCCATAGTCGATTTTCTTCGAGTCACAATGAACCCACTCGACACATTGGCAACTCTCGGTTGTCGTGAAAATCTCGAGAATTCAAATACGGACACAAGGTACCAAAACAATAGAAAAATCAGTCTAGTTCCGACTAACAAGAACTTTCCAATTTAGTGGAGTCACCCACATTTAGCTACACATCTCAGTCAAGCCAACCTATCTCTGATCCCTAATTGATTTTTAACTATGCCGTAATGGCCTTTAAAGAGAGCACAGTCGAGAAGCCGATTCCTGGTCGAATTCTCAAGTCTATCTTATTAAAATTCCTTAATGGCTTCCCTAGATAGTCAAGTTATCTCGACAGTGGTCAGCTCTGAGAACAGCCCTATAGGTGCATCGATGAAATACTCGATTTATTTAATAGAAAACATGATTGAAATCTAGGATGTCACAACTCTTCCCCTCTTATAAAAATTTTATCATCGAAATTTAAATCATTATAATACTTAAGCAAAAAGGTGGGGGTACAACTGTCTCATCGACTCTTCAGTCTCCCATGTTGCTCATTCAGTACCGTGGTGTTGCCAAACCACTTTGACCAACAGAATGGTCTTTGTACACAAAACTTGATATTTCCTGTCCACGATCTAAACCGGGCTTTCAATGTATGACACACGGTCATCCACGTCGTGCACTTGCGCCAATCTCGGCGATAACGCAAGACGATACGTTAAGGTCCAAATTCTCTCAAGAATTTCAAACAAACCTACGTATCTCGGACTCAGTTTTCCTTTCTTACCAAAACGCGAATTACCCCTCATTGGTGACACCTTCAGAAAAACGTGATCACAAGTTTGGAATTCCAATAACCTCTAGCACTTATCTGCGTAACTTTTTTGTATGCTCGAGCGGTCTTTAATCTATCTCTAATCACTGCAACGGCATCCACTGACAGCTGGACCACTCTAGGTCTGTAATCTTTCTTTCCCCAACTTCATCCCAACAACCGGGTGTCCTGCACACTCGTCATACAACACTTCGAATGGAGCCATCCTGGATGCTCTGGCGATAACTGTTGTTGTAGGCAAATTTCACCAGGTGTAGCTGTTCTTCCCAACTTCCTTTGAAGTCTAGCACACAAGCTCGTAGCATGTCCTCGAGGGTTTGAATAGTTCTCTCTGACTAGCCATCCGTCTAAGGATGATATGCCGTATTATATTGCAACATGGTACTTAAAGCACTATGTAAACTCTTCTAAAAAGCGGCGGTAAACCTCAGGTCTCTGTTTGAAGTTATCGTAATCAGCACTCCATGCAAATGAACTACTTGACGCACATACAGATTTCCGTGTTTATCCAAACTGAGGTCCTTTCGAACTGCAATGAAGTGAGCCAATTTCGTCAATCTGTTGACTACTACCCAAATCGAATCATTTCCTCTCTAACTCCTTGATAGTCTAGTCATGAAATCCATCGTGATATGCTTCCATTTCCATTATGGGATCTCAAGAGGTTGCAAAAGTCTTCCCGGCTTGCAATGTTGAGCTTTAACCTGCTGATATGTCAAACACTTGGCGACATGCTTGACGATGTCCGCCTTTATACCTAACCACCAATAATGTTGACACAGATTCTTATACATCTTGGTACTACCAAGATGGATGTTGTAACTGTTACGATGTGCTTCTGAAAATATATCCTCTCTAAGCTCTACATTGTCAAGTACAACCACACGTCCTTGGAACCTCAGTATTCCTTCATCAGAAATCTAAAAGTTAGCCTTTCTTTTCTCAGTGTCTTCTTCTAAAATCTTCTACACATCTAGGTTTGTCGGTCGGAGTAGCTTGATTCTGATATGGACATCCGGTTCAATTCTAAGAGTGGCCATAAGACTCAAAAGATGGCCTACCTCAAACTTGAATACCGAATCTCAAGCTCTCTCGATTAGGTTCTACTCCTTAATCAATATATGAGCAACTGAAGACTTTCGACTCAAAGCATCGGCGGCCTTGTTCGCCTTTCCCAGGTGATATAGAATATCACAGTCGTAGTCCTTTAGTAATTCCATCCATCGGCATTGTCTCATGTTCAACTCCTTCTGAGAGAACAGGTACTTGAGACTTTGATTGTCCATCAAGATCTGGAATCTTTCTCTGCACAGATAATGTCTCCAAATCTTTAAGGCGAAAATAATTGCAGCGAGTTCTAAGTCATGCGTCTGGTAGTTCTGTTCATGAGGTCTCAACTGACGGGAGGCGTATGCAACAACTTGGCCATGTTGCATCAGTACGCAACCCAATCCTTTGAACGACATATCACTGTAGATCTCGAATCCTCCAGGACCAGATGGAATGGTCAGTATAGGTGCGATAGTCAGCTTTTACTTTAACTCTTGGAAACTACGCTCATACTTGTCTGTTCACACAAACTTTTCTTCTTTCTTTAGGAGTCTTGTCAATGGCGACGCTAATGATGAGAACCCTTCCACAAACCATCTACAATAACATGCCAAACTCAGAAAACTTCTAATCTTTGTCACTATAGTCAGTCTTGGCCAGTTGATCACAGCTTCAATCTTGCTCGGGTCCACAGAGATTCCTTCGCATGAAATCACGTGACCTAAGAAAGCAACACGAGTCAACCAAAACTCACACTTGCTGAACTTGGCGTATAGCTAATGGACTCTCAGCATTTGCAGCACTAATCTCAGTTGACTCTCATACTCTTCATCACTTCTTGAATACACTAGAATATCATCGATGAACACGATCACAAACTAATCTAGATATTCTTTGAATACTCGGTTCATCAAATCCATGAAGGCAGTTGGAGAATTCGTCAACCCGAATGGCATCACTGTGAACATGTAATGACCATACCGAGTACGATATGCTGACTTAGGAATGTCCTCCTTTCTAATTCTCAGCTGATGATATCCTATCGTCAAATCGATCTTCAAAAATATCGAGGCTCCTTGCAACTAATCGAAGAAATCATCGATCCTCGGGAGTGGATACTTGTTCTTGATCGTTACCTGATTGAGTTGCTGATAGTTGATGCATAAGCGCAACGAACCATCTTTCTTCATCACAAACAAAACTGGTGCTCCCCAAGGTGATGCACTGGGACGAATGAATCCCTTATTCAGTAGCTCTTACATCTGCACCTTCAATTCATTCAACTCAGATAACACCATCTAATGAGGAGCCATAGAGATTAGCTCTGTCCCGGGTGCTAGCTCGATTACGAACTCAATTTCTCTCTATGGCGGTGTTGACACCTAAATTTTGATTAGGTTATTAATTAGGCCTTAATTTCTTTTATATTTCCTTTTTCGGATAATAAACAAAAAAACAAATAAATAAAAAAAGAAGAAGCAGCCTATCGGGGTTGGGCCTTCGCGCCCCGGCCCCTATTCTTTTCTTTCCCACGCAGGCCCAAGGCCCGGCCTTTTCCCCCAAAGCCCGGCCCCCTTCTCCTCTTCTTCTTCCTTCTTCTCCCTTCTTCCCCCTACACCTCCGCAACTCACGCGCTCGAAGACAACCTATGGCCAAGGAGGGTAGGCCGACGTCGGCCAGAGATGACGGATCTCAGGCGCTATTAATGGCTGCCTTCAATGCCGAGCACGCTTTGTTGGAGGAGCGAAGATTACGCCGGTTCAGCCGCACCCAGGGCCAGTCAGCGTGCGAGAGCCGACGGCCAAACCTCCGTCGACCGGCCTCCTCCTCGCCTATAAATAGAGGAGCACCTCCGTCGACGAAGAGAGAGCGAGTTCTGAGATCTTCCCACTGAGAGACTTCGGGGGAGGAATCGAAGAGCAAGCGAGAGAGAACTCGGGCCGCGAGCTCGGCTGACCTCCCATCGAGAGACTTCGGGGGAGGCCGCCGGCGAGTGAGTCCGAGGAGGTCAAATCCGGCCGGTGGAGGCTCGGATCTGGCCAGAGTGAGAGGGAAGAGATCGGAGTTGGAGGTGCTCGTGGGCGGAGCCAAGGCCGAACAGTGAGCAAACTCGGAGAGAGAGGGAAAGGGGCCAGATCTGGGAGCTGAGGCGCCGTCGCTGCCCTGTCTTCGTCACCACCGCCGTTCGCCGCCACGTTGCGCCGTCGCTACAATCAGGTATCAGCCGACGCTCGCCATCCATGCTCATCGCCTCGAGCCACCGCGGGATCCAATCCTGCCGGTCGCACTCCGTCCGCTGTTCCCCTCTACATCTCCACCCGTCACCACTACCGAACCGCCGCACCGCATCCTGTCGAGTAGTCCACCGTTGCTATCTTCCTAGTCGCCGTTGCGTCGCAGATCCGTCGCCCGTCATCGCCGCCACCGTCACTGTCTGTCCGGTGAAGTTTCGGTCTCCATAGGCACCGCGAGTAGAGAGAGGTGGGAAAGAGAGGCGCCGCGAGCCGGGTCGGCGAAACCTTCTAATCGGGTAGGGTTTGGCCGGATCGGGTCGTCGGGCCAGGCGTCTGGGTCTCTGCAAGTCGATTGGGCCAGTTGCGTGTGGGCTAATCTCTCGTGGGCTCCGAGGATGGGTGTCCCTTTGTCAGGCTGCGATTAAAAGAGAAAGAGAAAAAAAAACCAGTCGGGCCGCAACGTGGGCCCGTTTTGTGTCTCGGGCGGACGAAGCGGGTCGGACCCAACCCGAGGAGCTGACCTGGTTTTTTTTATATTATTTTAATATAAAAATAATATTTTAATAAATAAAACTAAAAAAATCAAAAAAATAATTTATTTTCCAAAAAAAAAAAAAAAAATCAAAATGTCCATATTTTCCTAAAAAAGCCAAAAAAGTCAGAAAAAGCCAAAAAATGATTTATATTTTCAGAAAAAGATCAAAAATCCAAAAATTCTTTTTATGTAAAAAAAAATGAGAAAAAGACCCGAAAAATGTTTTTTTCACAAAATACATGAAAAAATCCCTCGAACATCCAAAAGGCCTCGGGTTTAAACAAGATTAGGTACCGAAGGGCATTAGTGATTAACTAGTGTAATCAAGTCCCCGATCCTAATTTCTCTCGGTTACGCGGGAGTGAGTATTTCTTCCGATACTTCGCTTGGGTTTCTAATCAACCCACCCTAAATCGATTAGTGGCGACTCCATTTTAAAAATTGATTTACAAGTTAAAAACTTGGACCATTAAGTCGCGAATTGGTGGACTTGGGAGAGTCCAGGCTTAATAAATTCAGCCGAGCCATTAGCCTCCTTTAGGCGCTCGTACCCGATTGCGGCGTCGGAAAAAAAAAAAAAAAGAGGTCGCGATAGGCGGTAATCTTGACAATTCCTTTGGAAAAACATCTGAAAATTCTTGTACCACGATAATGTCTTCCATCTTCAACTCCTCTACTATCATATCCACGAGAGTTACCAGGTACCCTTGACAACCCTCGTCTAACAAACGAGTTGCCTCTGGCGACGAGATCAAAATAATCGAGGGTTCCTCCTCGATTTCCGACAAACTCGAAGCTCTCACCCTTTAACAGATCAAATTGAATCGCTTTGCGATAGCAATCCATCTTAGCTTGTTGTTTGGTGAGCCAGTCCATGCAAATTATCAAATCAAAGTTATACATGGCTAGGACTAACAAGTCTATTTTCCCCTCTCACTCACCAATCACTAGCTTGCAACCAGAACAACCTAAAGAAGCAATCACTTTATCCTTCAATAGTGTAGATATACTAACTGTTGACTCCAATAATACAAGACTGACTGCTATCAACTTAACATATTGCTCGGCAATATTGCTCCTGGATCGAATAAAGTGTAAGCAGGATCGTCGTTTAGTGAAACCATACCTGTGATCACGTCAGGTGCAACTTCTGCCTAACCCTGCGTAATGGCATACACCGTGCCTTGAACTGGTGGTCTTAGCTGTCCTCCCCGTGGCACATTCTGAGGTGCATACCGTCTGATCTGACCCATCTGCGGCAGCGACAGCAACTGCGATTGTCCTCTTGGCATGTTAGGACAATCTCTGATCATGTGACCCTATTGGCCAAATCCAAAACAAACACCCGATCTTCGAGGATACGGAGCTGTACCATATCGCCTTCCACAGAAGCGACATAAGCCATTCTGACTCGGCCCTAATTTTCCAATTCCACCATTCCTATTAGGCGGAATTTGAAATCTACCTCTAGGCATGGGCCTCTTTCCCTGGCAAATTCCTTCTCGGTGCGAAGTAAACCTCGATCCAAACGAGGTGACTTGTTCACTCAGGCTCTTTTCGAGCAGCTATGCTCAGCAATAGATTTCTTGGTAATCAACCAAATCGAACAACACCGCAGCTGCTTTAACTCTTATCGAAGGCCATTCTTGAACCTTCGAGCCTTCTCCTCAAGGTCTTCAATCAGTCTCGGAGCATACTGAGATAGCTTCGCAAACTTGACGCCATATTGGTCAACAATCATTGACCCCCGACGGAGTCGCGGAAATTCTTCTATCTTCTCGCTCCTTGGCATTCTTCGAGAAGTATTGTTCATTAAACGACTGGAGGAATGCATCCCACGATGGGACCACTCCTTCTGGAAACACTGTTTCTCTAGCGGCTCTCCACCAGGTGTTGGCATTGCCCTGCAATTGATATACTACTAGGGTTACCTTCTCTACCTCAGTGCACATCAAGAGTGTAAAGGCCTTCTTCAGATCTTGTATCCATAGAGACGCGACCTCGGGGTCTCTGGTACCCGTAAATCTTGGCGGGCTCAGCTTCAAAAACTGTTCCACCTTGTGTATCGACCTCTCTCTCTCTGCACCACTACGTTCTCAGGTTGAACCTTAGCAGGCGCGGCAGCAGGTGCGACAGCAGGTGCGGCAACTACGGCAGTAGCAACAACGACTTAATTATGTGCCTGCTGTGCCATCACATCTCTCATGGCTTCTAGCGCCTACATGATCCCCTCAATTTTGGGATCACTAGGGGTTGCTACCCTGGCACCAACGAGAGGCGATGCCACTCCACTCGTGCTAACTTGAGCTGGTGCTCGATCTCGGCATCCTCGAGTACCAACCCTAGTCGACGTTCTACCCCGAGTCACGGCCCTAATGGTCCACTTGGTGGGAGTTCGCTGCTCTTGATAACTCATGGCTCAGCCTTATCTACTGAAACTTGCTCCGAATTCCATACCGAATTAAAAATAGAGTGATCTAACCAACAAGCAAGTCTACCAATTAGCTACCACAGACATGCATCAACATGAATTTAAATGTCATTTTATACTACTATCCCATGAACCATCGCACATTATCACTCAAATCTCTAACCATTGCTCTGATACCACTTAAACGGGGATGTCACACCCCGATTCTCAAGCGTGCGCCCATCCCTCATTGGTCGATTAAATAGTGACGTCCCAGGACGCATTGTCGACCTTGTTCATTTTAATACGCATGCGAAAACAAATATAAAATCCTCAGACAATAAAACAGTTGGGATGTGAGAGTAGGACTAAAAATCTTGAACCTGAAAAACCATCACACTTATATACATATATAACAACTGAGTCATATATATACATACAGTACACTAACAGGTCAGGTTCTACTTAAGCTAGTTTCGTACACAAGTCTTGCAAACAAGGGTGGGGTTTCAATCCTCTCCAGGATCCTCCTCTGGATCCTCCTCTGACTCAACGATCTCTCCTTCTTTCATGCTCCAGCTAGAGCCCACTGCTAAGTACATCGGAGAGTCAAAATCGCCTTTGAGCTTAGGATCCTTCGCATCAACCACTGATCCACCCTTGGGATCTGCTGTCCCCTTCCCAAACGCTACCTCTAAAACGTACAGAGATACATTAGATTCCGGTAAAGGGCCCACCCTTCGTCCATCATTGTAATGGCGATACCACGGCCGGTATTTATGGGGCACTTTTTGGGGTTCACCCACATCAACCTAGACGATGGATTTCACCAGTACATATTCCAAGCCTTCAGAGTGATGGTGTATCGGAATGTGATAACCTATCTCAGTGATTTCCTCTGGTATACCAAAATGCTCGGGAGGAGCTGGAGGTGCTATCATCTATGGACCTGAAATGTTATCCCACAATGGGGTGAGACAACGTCTCAACAAGTTCTACCTCCTTAAGACTCGATTAGGAATAAAATACACCCTAAGGGCTGCCTAAGCACACCACGGGTCAAAAGACTTACCTTAGCCTCAGTTCCTTCCTGTCAGATAATAGAATTCAAACAGTTATTCACTCAGATCGAATCGTCGATCAATTTCACTCAGTCGATTATATGTCACCACGACCTTCCCCAGGTCTGTACATTCAATACTATCTATAAAGTCCTATCAAATCAAGATTGCTCACCCAAAACTGATAAATAGATAGTATAGCTCACCCAAAGCTGATAACATAGTATACTATATATATGCTCACCCAAAACTGATAATTTAGGGCCCTCATGCCAATATAGTATACTATATATGCTCACCCAAAGCTAATAATAAATTGCTCGCCCAAAGCTGATACTATGGTATACTATTTATATATGCACCCAAAGCTGATAAATTAGGGCCCCAAGCCAATATAGTATATCACTTCCACCATACAACCAACTCATCATTTTTATCATACCCAATAAAAATACCTGTGTGTGGGTACATGGTCAGTCTTAGCCAAAATACAATAATTTCACTTTTGATCTTCCCACTACTTTCAACAGTCCAAAATTAGATTTTTGGCGCTGTAGACCGACGCCCGGTAATTTTCCAATTAATTACCAAAAATTAATTAATTTAGGAATAAAATCCTAAAATTACAATTAAATCAATTTAGCACAAATTAGAGCTCAAATAAATAAACGAACCACACCACAACAATCAGCATAAAATTCCAGTCCTTTGGCTATCTCGGTCTAATTTCTAGAAAATAAATAAATAATTAAATAATTACACAAAATATTAAATAAATGACAATAAATCAACTTAGGCTCGAAAAAGCCTAATTGAATGCCGAAATGGATCCGGAAAATTTCTAAGTCACTCTAGATAAATACTAGAGCTCGTCTAGGCCCTAATTGCACTAACTAACCACCTACTATGCATTGACAATTAATTAAGTTTCACTAATCTAATCTAACTAACCACTTAATCATACTTAACTTAATCTAATCAACCCTTAAGCGTCATTAACCTACTAAGAGAGGATTAATGAGTTAAACTCACTTGTTCGATGATCCGATCGGCTCAAATCGTCAGGGACACAATGGGGCTCACTTTTCTCCAAAGCGAGCCTAACTTTCGGGGCCGGGAAAGATCTCAAAACGGGCTAAACCCTTGCTGGAAAATCCACTCCTTAAGCTTATGTTCTTGGCTGGAAAAGAGGGAAACCAGCTCGGTTTGAGGCGATGATGGACCGAGGAAGGTTGAAGGGACTAAATCGGGTTCAAGCGGGAACTCACAGTGATCGGAGGAACCTCTGGAAGTGGCTCATGGTGTTGGACGGCGCACGAACAACCAAGGACGACGGCGAGCTGGGCACAACAAGGCGGAGACACACGCGGTGATGCATGGTGCAACGGCGACGCACGGCGACGAACGGCGGCAGCAAGCGATCCTGGCGGCATGCGGGCTTGTTGCGGTGGCTTCTCCTTGGCTGCTAGGGTTTGAAAACAACAAGATGGAGGAAGAAATGGGGTTGTCGACCGGTCTTGAGGGGGAGGAAGAGATGGAGGAGAGAGGGAGGGAACAAGGGGGCCACCACTTGCCTTATCTTCCTCCTTTTGGTCCCCTTGACCATCCACCACCACCAATTGCATCCTTGGCTAAAAATCAGCTACCAAATCCTTCTAGGAACTAATTGAAATGGTCCAATTGTTGTAGGCTAGAGGGGGCACACGAATTTGGGTGGAATTGCTTCAATTCCATTTCAAATTCTCTTCGAATCAAATCTTCTCGACCTCTATAAATTCAACCAACAACTCACCGATCCAATTGGTATTTTTCCTCAATTGAGCCGACCTATCTCTAATCCCTAATTGATTTTTAACTGTGCCGTAATGGCCTCTAAAGATGATCATGGTCGAGAAGCTAATTCTTGGTCAAATTCTCAAGTCTATCGCATTAAAATTCCTTAATAGCTTCCCTAGATAGTCTAATTATCTTGAGAATGATTAGCTCTGAAAACAACCCTATAGGTGCATCGATGAAATGCTTGATTTATTTAATAGAATACAGGATTGAAAATTTGGGATGCACACTACTACTTCGATAGTGATAGAAGGGAGCTGAGGATCACCGGAGAGATAGACGGTAGTCAAGAAGAGAGAGAAAGAGGGAAGGGGGGAGAGAGTGAATTTAGAAATTTCAGATCTGAAAATATGCAAATGAGACCCCCTTAAGATTTGGAGGGAAAATGTCTTATACTCTCTCCTTCAAGATCGAATCTTAGCCATCGGTTCAATCCGATGGCTAAAACTTGATCGGATAGCCTAATTAATTCCATTAGAGGCTAATCAAGGTTAAAATGTGTCATATGATCATCCAGATGGTGTCGCTGTGTCGAATACAAAATTTTAAACTAAATTTGCAAGGCTTAGTTATGGGTAATTCTGTAATTTCACAAAATCAATGGGCATTTTCGCAAAATATGAAATTTTGAAGGGCACGGGAATGAAATACACATGATGGGACAACCATGGGTGGTCGTTGACACCAAGAGCCGGTCGGCGGAGGGCCATGTCACACCCCGAACCTCAAGCACGCACACATCCCTCCGCGGTCGACTAAAATTTTTTCGACATTCACAAAATGCGTCGCCGACCCTTTTGTTTTATGCACATGCGAAACCGAACTAATAAACCCCAGATAATAATCAAGCATGGGATAGAAAAGCAGGACAACCAATTTTCACAAAACACACATTATAAATACATTAGGTTCAACCTATAGGTTTATACACACGTCTGTCTCCAAAAGAAACTACTAAGCTACCTACACTCCGGAATCTTTAGCCTCGGGCTCCGGTTCTCCACACTAGGGACCTGAAAATGTTCAAACCATGATGAGGTGAGAACAAATCTCAATGAGTCCACACCCTAAACCCCGATTAGGATGAGAATTCGCCTAGAGATAGTCTAACCACACATCACAGAAAACTTACCTTATCTCAGTTCCTTCCTACACGTCAGCACAGTTCATATACTCAATGCATATGCATCAATTGGAATGTCTCACTCAAATCTCAATCAATCACAAGGGTCTTGATTATAAGGTCAAATCGTTATGACATGTTTCATTTCGTGCCACACAATTTTGTCGTATAATCAGGCACGTTTATCTCAATCATTCACACGTTCCAATTGATTACGGCCCATTGGGCATGGCCTACTTGATGTTCGGCGGTCTTTTGGCGTAACCAGGCATCGTCTCACCCCATTAAGCATGGCAACGTCTACACTAGACGACAATCCCGAAGAAGCATCGATCCAGCCTCTACTGTGACCGGCATCCGTTGTCCATAGGAATCCCATATAGGGGCAACGTCTACCTAATGCACATCGGGGACAGGTTCTCATAACCATTACACGATCATTCAATTCCGGTCAAGGACATTGTGCATTGCACTCAAATGTTTCAATTAAGATAATGCGCTTGGCCTATTTTCTTCGTATTAAAAACACCCAGTGAAAATAATCATGTGTGAGTACACGGTTAGATCGAGTCTTAAAAATTGATATTCTTCCTTTTAAAATCCCACTATTTTATATAATATTTAAAAATATCTTCGGGTCGAAACCCGACACCCGATATTTTCTAATTAAATACCAAAATTTCATAATTTTGAAATAATAAATGAAAATCAACAATCATCACTCAATTGTGCAAATTAGCACTCAATTGCATAAACCGATTACACCACAACAATTAGCACGAAATTCGACGACCAGCTATCCCGGTATAATTTCAAGAAAATAATAAATAATTAAATAAATTACAATTAATTAAATAAATCGTAATTAAATAAATAATTTGTGTTTAATTAACTTGATTAACCTGACCATGCAGGCACATTATCGATCAAGTCAACTTTTACCTTCCATCATATAGCCAAAACACCAAAATCCCCTTTTAAAAATAAACTTAGTAACTCTTTTTTTTTTGTTCAAACCTTCCGAAATAAATTCGTATAGGGTCCCATATTTGAAATTAACCCGCCAAACTTTGCACGCACCTCGTATAAAACCTCATTGTTTTATTGAGCACATAAAAATTGGCATCCAAACTCGACACCATATTCTTTTTCTAATTTCCTTTCCAACCACCCTCTTTTGAAAACTAACCTTAGTAACCCTTTTTTTTTATTCAAAACGTTTATAAATAAATTCATAGGTGCTCACGAACTCAAAATTAATCCGTCAAAATTTGCACACACCTAGTTTAAAACCTCATTATTTCATTGGGCAAATAATTTTTGGTGTCTAGACCCGACACCTCATTTATTTTCTATTTAATAGTCCAAAAGGTCATGTTTTGTAATAACAATAAACAACCAACAAGGAACAATCCACCTCATAATCTCACACATAAGCTCTAAGCATGCCACAAGTCCACCACATCACTAAATACACCTTATTCAGCAATCACAACATCAAGAACAACCACAAAACCATAACCGGTCCGAATTAGCAGAAACCGGGCCACTCACGCGTTTCCAAGTTTAAATCCAGAAACCCAACCAAATGAGTTTGGAAAATTCTCAAATTTCAATATGTTATAAAAGATACCTAACGAAACATTTTTCATGAAGACACCTCAGCCCATATCTTTCTAGATTAAGAGCAGTAAATTGCTCAATCCGTTGCAAAAACTGTGACCGTGTTCAGAAAGTCTGTTTTCCAAAATCAGTTTGGTTCGAGGTCCAAAATATGTCTGTTTGATCTGAAATTTGAGTATGTTAAACTAAAATATGTGACAAAAACTTTCATGAAGAAACCCTTTTGAAAATAGACCCTAAGAGTTGATAAAAATCCTTGCAACACCAAAAGGTCACAAGTTTCAGCATAATCCGAGATTATGTATTTTTTTTTAACGAAGTCGAAATCTCATTCTTTTAAATCCATAAAATCTTGAGAAAAATATCTGTAATAGATAAAGATGTCTAAAACATTTCTCAAGAAGAACGCAACTTCAAAATCGTAGCACATTTTTCCCTACAAAAATAGTAAACGGCGAGGGTCCAATAAACTGATCCAAATTTAAGCTAATCTAACTAAATTAATATTATTCCTTCTTAGCACTAATCTAACCATGCTAATTAATAATAATCTAACCCATAAGTATAATTAACAACATAATCAAGGATTATGGAGTTAACTCACCGGATTAGCGAGATAATGGGTCCACGGCGACGGCGGTGGGATCCCGTGACTACGGCGATTCCTACGGTGGCCCAAATGAGGCTGAAATCAGCCCTCAAGGCTCATAGCTTGGCTGGTAAGTGGTTCTGCTTGGCTGAGCTTGCTGGCTGCTGTTCGGCTCGGCTGAGGTGCTGGACACGGGCTGAGGTTGGTGAGTGGTGCTGCTGGTTGGGACGTGGTTGCTGGACGTGAAGCTGCTGCGGACGTGAGGGGCTTGCAATGGACTTGGTGGCTGAGCGTGAGGTGGGAAGTTGCTGGTGGTGTGAGGATGGGGCTGAAACAACAAAGGAGATGGCGTGATGGTGCTATGGGTGGAATTGGTGGAGACGTGGGGAAGAGGTTGCTCGGTGGAGTGTGGTGCCGCAACAAGGGATGAAAGAAATAGAACCAGGGGAAAATGGGAGTTGTTCGGTAGTGAGGGGTTCACATATGGGGGGGAAAGAAGAGAGAGAGAGAGAGAAGTGGGAGAGAGAGATACGTGAGGAAGATGGGCAGAAGAAAAGGATGGTCTGGTGCAGATGGGTCTTCATGCGAGAGAAGAGAGAGGGGGAGAGAGAAAGCCACATAAGTCAATGTAAATATCCAATGTAATCATCAATTTGGCACAAAAGTCTTTGCCCCTAAAGGCCAATGGTCCACCAATGAAGAATTTGCTCTTATTTCTTCAAAAACAAACTAAATTGAAGGTAGAAAATCCCTTTTTGCTCAGCCATCCGAATTTCCACTTTTGTTTTCTTTTTTTGCCGAGAACCGATGACAGAAATTTTCCAAAATATGAGACGAGGTCCTAAAAATAAATTGTGACACGCTCGAACATCCAATTCCCGAAACTGAATTCAATTTCGTGGTTAAAATTGATCAGACGCGATTTTAGCGCGATTTAACCTACTAGGTAGCTTTTAGGGATTTTATCGTATTTAACCCGTGGTCGATAATTTTCGATCCACATTTGTGCATCTTCGACTCGTTGGCAACTCTCGGTTGTCGTAAAAATTGTAAGGTTTCAATTACGGGTACCGAGTACAGAATCGACTGAAAATCGGGTTAGTGCCATTCAACGCGAATTTTGCGATCACCCAGAATCACCCACAATTTAATCACTCCATTCCATCGAATCGACCTATATCCGATCACTAATCAATTAAAACGATGCCGCATTGACCCTTGCCAATTATCACAATCGAGTAGTAGATTTAAGATCAAATTCTCATGTCTGTCACGTTTATATCCCTTAACGGCTTCACCCGATAGGTTAATTAACTCGTGAGTGGCCAACTCAGAGAAAAAGGACCATAGACGCATCGACGAAATGTCCATTTCATATATTCGAGTCGGGGTCGAAATTTAGGATGTCACAGGCCAAGCCAACCTTTTCCGCTAGTGGTCGGTCGGATCAGTCGCACTAGTCCAACCGGTTCGGCTATTCCTTGGGCAGCTTGGTCCTTGGGGTTCTGAAACACTCTCAAGGACTAAATTGAAAGGAAATCTTGTCTAATTTGAGGAAAAACAATCCCATTTAAAAAGAAACGGTCCAATTTTGATGAAATTAGGCCAAATGAAACCATATAAACGCAATCTGATAATTTTGTATCGGCCTAATTACATAATTAACATGACAAATATTAGACTTACCTCATGGGTGCATGTCATTGGACTTTCTGAGCTAAATTGGACAATGGCATGTAATTTCTTGCTCAAAATTACAAATTAATTGAAATTTGATTCAATTAATATCGCTAGGCATCTATTGGATTAATTGCCCATACCTAGGGTGACTCATTGTATCCAAATTGACTTTGAATTGATGGCATGACTTTTATGCTAAAATTGTATTTGAGGTTTAATGGTGAAATTGAGCCTCAATTTTTTACATTAAACCGTAGTTTCGAATGGGTCAACTTGAATTTCTCCAAATGAATTTCATTAGCATAGTTTTCTTATGTTCAAGAAGACTAAATTCCTCAAATTGAGAAGTCCTTGAATCAATTTTCCAAAATAGACCCCGGATTTTAACTTATCTCAAAAAAATAAGTGGAGTGGAAGTGCCTATTCGCAAATCACGAAGAATTGAATTTGACCCCCTAATTAAGGTTAAAAATGACAATTCACACTTAGAAACCACCGTTTTTGAAATTGATTGGACGACTGAATGTGTAGTGACCCCTGGACCAAATATCGTAAAAAGAACTAAGCATAATTATGACTAGAACAAAAATAATTTATTTTTTGCCAATTTTGAACCTAAACCAAAAAATTCAGAAAACAAAGTTCGTAATCCATTTTCACAAAATTTTTAATGCAAAAGTCAAATTGAGACAAAAACGAGATCATTTGTGGATTTTTTACTTTTCCAATTTTTTTTTTTGTCAAAGATATGACCACAAGTCAAACACTTTAATTGACTTTTCCTAAAAGTTGATTTTTGAGTCAAATCTTTAAAATTTTAAAAATTAATTTGGCTAAAGGGAAATTAGCGTAATTTATAATCTTCTTTTGCAAAAAGCTAACTTTTGACTCGAGGTTGACTTTTGGTCAAATCATTAGAAATGAATGAGAAATTGTTTAACAATGACAAGACAAAAGAAAGAAACGAAAAACAACACTTTGTTTTTGGGAAACGGTTCCGTTGTGATCAGAAACTCTAATTTCAAATTTTCTACCTTTATCAATGCGTAGACTAAAAAATCAAGTGTCAAAAGTTGTAATTTCCATTATATTATTTGATCTATAGTGAAATTCATTATTGCTTTACCCGTATATGTAATTTACTATGACTGAACCGCGTAAATCTGACGTCCGATCTATTTTCTTATTTTGTCGATTTTATTGTTCAATCGCTTACGTTTCGCAACAGTTTGCCTTTGTTTTGCATTGGATGGTTGTTTGTATGTCTTGTCCGTGATTTGAATGGTCCAAATACAAAACCAGCACCACCAAGGCGGTCCATTGGTTGTTTATGCAACCCCCTTTCTTTTCATTGTTTGTTGTATTTCTTAGATGCTGTGATTAGAACTAGTTTAGATATCTTAATGGACCGTCCACACATGATCACCTAATGAGATCTAACTACCACGAAAAAGGTAAAGAACAAATGCATGATCATTTAGGTAACAACTCAACTAATTAGGTATCAAAAGAACGATAATAAAAACATTAGCGTAACTCGAGTCCCCGAGCTCATTAATCTCTAGTTCTATAGAAATCGAGAAAATGCTCCTGTTTCTCGATTGGGTAACCTAACTGACCCCCCAAAAACGAGGTCAGTGACGACTCCTAGATGACACCTAGGGTGTTAGTAAAAAACTCTAAAATGAATACCCATCACGCAAGATATGGGCTAAGGGCTAAGGAGAGCCCACGTTTATGATTGATAGTCCAATAGTGGCATTAGCAAATGAGGATCTACTGGCTATCATTTGTTCGAAGCATAGACCATCTCAGAGGCAATTAGCTCTAAATTTACTTCCCTTGGGATTGAACCTCAAGGTGGTAGGTCGCAACAACCATGACACGAGTTAAGCATCTGGTCGAATGGCTAGATGCAAATTATTGGAATTTCCAATTGCAAGCTTTCGCTGCCTGCTGCATCTATTTCTTCAAGCTTTTACAGCATCCATCAGGCACTAGGTATCTTTCCAATGGAACTTTTATTGATCCTCGCTACTTTCAGACTCTTCATGTTTCCCATTGAATCGGGTAGCTCTTTAGTGCACGTGTAGGAGACGTCCAACTCAAGTAGCGATTGCTGATTGATTCCGGAAGCTTCTCTATACATCTACATTTTTCCAAAGACTAGGATTCAGGGCCCATAAGAGCTCCAGTCGACAAGGGAAGTTGAGCAAGTGAAGTTGTGCCATTGTGGTGCTTCTAAGGGAGTCTCAATAGCCATGTCAAGTGACCAGTGGAAAATATTTTATTAAATGATAATCCAAAAGTACTTAGAATTTCAAGATCCTTGGGTGCTTGATATTCAGCAATAAAGAATTCAGTAATGCCTGAATATCATAGATGTTACCCTTGAGTGCATTCAATTGATTCTTCAGGTCAACATTATCAAATAAGACAAGAATTCTTTTACTAAATAGCCTACCTTTAATTGTCTTGATCCCTTCATCAACATTACTCGTTTCTGTCAATTTCCTTTAAGGATATTGGAGATGAGTTATTCTGCAAGAACTGAATGCCATTGGGATCTGAAGCTTCAACGGATGTCAGGAAAAAACAAGCAATAGTGCTCAAAACCATGTGAAAGTTAATTGTAGATTAGTTTGGCGAGGGTCATCTCTCCAACACAGCCCATTCCATGAATTCCAACAATTTGTGTTTCTCGTGTTGCAAGTGACCATCATACTCATGACTAAGACAATCTGGAACACCATTTTCACATCGAGAGGTCCTTGAACTGATTTTGATTTTGGCAGGAGTAACTAATACTACCTCGAGCAGCCCTTTAAGCACACAATTTTTCTCCCTATCCAAACAAGCCCTTCAAGTGTTTTCTTATAAAAAAGACCATCAGGGTACTGATAAGCAAGTTCTATTGCATAACAATGAAGAGAACACACATTTAGATGAGATGTAATAATCATTTTTGTGGGCCATAATAAAGAAAAAAAAACCACAATCAGGGTTTGCCTAAATAGCCCTTTTTACCCCCTAAAACAGATATAATATAGGGTTAACCACCCCAAGATTGTGAGAGGGAATACGGTCAACATCAAATTTCATCTTTTATCTGCTTTTCTTCAGTCTTCATGTATTCAGCTGCCCAGTTAGCCACAGCTCCCTACACAAAAAGTTTTTTGTAAGTTTCTTAAGCTTTAATTCCTCACAGCAACATTAGAAACTGGCAGATGTCTCCCTCAACACTTCTTGTCAGCTTGAGATGAGCGGAAGGGCTTCTATGACAGATAATCACCTAAGCAGAACCATTTCTAGAAAATGTAGGCAGTAATGGAGATCACACGAGTTTCATTTACATGATTTCTAACACCAAGTGAGACTTATAATCGTCCTAGGCAACAATATTACTGAATTTAGCCGGCCAAGTGAAATTCCTCTTTCTTCATTTTATAACTTCTCCATAACATTTGTAAATCCCACTAAGAAGCGCAACTTTCCTAGAAAATAAACTAAACATAAGGATATCAATAGTGTATACACGTCTTCTTCACAGTTGCAACAATGAGTTGATTATCTTTGTAAAGCTGCGAGGATGAGAATCATAGTTATATGAGCTTCAACACACATTCCATCTAATTATTTATAGCATAACGAAGTTATCTCCAATGTGAAGCGAGTTTATGAAGCAGCAAATCGACAAGGATCTCTAATAATTTGTTAGATTTCAAATAAAAATAATGCAATCGACGTGCATACCTCCAGCTAGGAAACATAAAAGCGTGGAGAAACCAAACAAACAAAATACAGCTAAAAGTCAAACCAAACTAGGAAACAAAGACAAATATTTGTACATAATTAAGAACCCTCTACTTGTTTGGAGGTATCATAAAACTTCATCAGATTTCCAGACATGAACTCACAAAAAGGTCATTAAAAAACACAAGTAAAACTTTTTATATCTGTAAAAGAATTTGATTGCAAAAAAGGAAAACATTGGTTGCCACGACAAAATAACATACCTCAATTCATTTAAAGCCTGAACGAAGGGAACAATTTGTTGCCGTGGATCAAGAAGCTTTCAAGAGCAACGTGCACTTATCCGTCATCTTCTCCTCACATTCGGATACAGTCTTATCCCACAAATTCAATTGACATCTCTAAGCAAAAGAAATTGCCTCTACATTCAATTTCCCACAACGATATATTTTAACCCTTCGCAATCCCTTCAAGCTTGACCAGGCAACTTCTTTAAAGATTCTGGGAAGAAATATTCAATTCTTCCAAAATTGTGATAGTTCACCTTGAATCTCAACAGATCACCACAGTTTTCTACTTGAAGGCATCTTAGTTTCTTTAAATTACTTAGATTGGGTAGTATCTCCACTTGTCCAAGGCCACAAATCCATGAGATATTGTAGGTTCTCCCACAAATTTGCATGACTTCTCCGACCTAGATAATGCTCATGATAGTGAATTTTTTTTACTTCAATTTTCAGTGTAAATTGAATATGGTGATTGATGAATTATATACAATTAACTCATCTCTCATTGTATTGTTTTTTGTAGCATAGTTACTATTGATGATAAGTGTGAATGGAGAACAACAATCAATCATGTTAACAAGTTTGTTTGGTGCTTCTCACACTAAAAGTAAAGTATTCCTTCATTTGTGTGCACCGCGCACATGTGGTTTAAAGATAATTGACATCCTAAATTTTGACGCCCCATTTGTTAATCATTACATAGAAAATTATGGACTAAATTTTAATCCTTAGTAAAAATATGAGATTAAATTGCTCAGGACGGGAGGAACAATGGGGTCGAGAATCTTTTTCAAGGCTTGAACCCGCCTGCGGACTTTCCCGGTGTTCGAGCCTTTTAAGGTCACGCTCGGGACCCAGTTTATTGGCTCATTGCATAGAAAATTATGGACTAAATTTTAATCCTTAGTAAAAATATGAAGTTAAATTGCCTATAGTTATGATGAGCATATTTCAATTAATTGCATTTGATCAAGCGGCGCGAGATGAACTTAGGTAAATGGTTTAGAGCTTAAATAAGTTAAGCCCAGGGAAAAGTGTTAAAAAAAAGTCATAAACCTTTTGTATTTGTGCCAATTTAGTCATAAATCTTTTTTTGGTGTCAATTTAGTCATAAACGTTTTTTTGGTGCCAATTTAATCTTAAAACTTTTACTTAGTGCCGATTTAGTCATTTCCGGCCAATTTTGGCCGGATTTGTGGACCCGGGCCGCCATTGTGATAGCTTGATCGGTGTTGACATAGACAACTTTTAATAATATTTTAATTTTTTGAATTTATTTTATTTTTTCCTTCCCCTCCTCCGAGTCGATTACGAATCTTAGCGATCGGCCCGGTGAGCCAGCGAGGTCGACTCCATTTGGACCTCACCGACCTTGCCGCCACCTCGCTAGTGGCCACGAGAACGACCTTGTGCTGGGCGGTGAGGCTTGCCCTCGCCGGGCGCCACCAGACCATCATTTGGCGAGGTCGAGCCTCGCCGGCCATGGGAGGCTCGATCCTTGCTAGAGCCTCGCCCATGGCCGGTGAGGCTCGACCTCTAGATTGCGGCAGGCGGCGTTGGCAGTGAGGTTGCCTCACACCCCTCTAGCAAGGTGGTGGCAAGATCCCGGCGGAGTTGACCTTGCCGGCCGTCGCCTCCAGGTCGGTACGTTGAGGTCGGCGATCGGGCGGAGGAGGGAAGGAAAATGAAAAAAGAAAAAAAAAGAAAAATTCAAAAATATTAAAATATTATTAAAAGTTGTCCACGTCGGCCAATCAAGCCATGTCGGTTAGGTGACATCTAGTCAGCAAAATTCAGCCAAAATTGGCCGTTTTTGTAAATCGGCACTAAATAAAAATGTTTAGTACTAAATTGGCACCAAAAGTTTAGGACTAAATTGGCACAAATATGAAGGTTTGGACTTTTTAGCACTTTTCCGTTAAGCCCGCATTGATGAAAATTTGACTTAGCCTATTAATTCTCATGGTGTCACACCCGAACCCTGGCGTGCGCACATGCCTGTGGTCGATTAAAAATGCGACGTCTAGAACATGTTGCCGACCCATTCTTTCTATTTTTCAATTAAGCATATGCATAAGCAAATTAAATACAACACCCGAGTCAACAACCAATTTAGGGATAGTAAACACAAGGAACAATTTCCCCAAAAACAATAATTTCCTTATCAACTATTGACCCTATGAAGTTTAATGATTTACAAGTCCTTACGCGGCAACTTCCAACCAACCCTCTCAAAAACCTTCAAGGATTAGGATCACCTAAACTTTGCTAACGGTAAGGCCAGCCAAAGGTGTCGCATCTCGCCCATCACATTCGCACACGGCGGATCTCACGCTACGGCCCCGAAAAGGTTAGCCCACGACGGGGTGAGATAAAATTTTAGCGAGTCAAAACCTAAATCCCGATTAGGACATAAATTCGCCTCGAAGGTAATCCTAGCAGGCACCATACAAGACTCACCTCACCTCAACACGTCTATGCACATTAGCTCATCACATATGCATTTATAAATGTCGCAAGCATAATTCATAACTGGAACACATCATTCTCATTCATCAGACATTCACATGGGTCCCGATTATAAGGCCAAGCCGTTATGACATATGCCATATTGTGCCACACAATTTTGTTCCATAATCAACAATTCTCCCTATTATTAACGTGTTCATTATTTAGAAATGACCTTACATTCAAAGCGATCATCATTGGTATACCGGGCATCGTCCGCTCCATCGGGCACTGCATCATCCCGCATATTCATCGCATCAGCACATTCCACACAGAAGCATCGGTCCGGTCTCCAGCGACCGGCATCCGTTATGTGGGGAGCATCCAACAATGAGCATCATCCATATTCATATGCATCGGACGGTTCATTACCCCGCATATTCATACGCACCGGGTATTAAGTTATCACACGAGCACACCATCAATCAACCCATTTCTTATCTTCCGTCAATTAGCCCAAAACACCAAAATCTTTTTAAAACAATAAACCTTAATTCCTTTTTTTTGTTCATTTCTGAAATAAATTCGTATGCGGTCACGTACTCAAATCAAACCTTTAAATTTTGCACGCTACTATATAAAACCTCATTGTTTTATTGAGCATAAATTGATCAAACCCAACTTTTTATTTATTTCTTTCCCAACCATTTTTTGGATTAAATTTGGGTAATCCCATTTTTTTATCAAAACCTTTGGAAAGAAAGTATCTGATGTTTCTCAAAATTAATCCGTCAAACTTTGCATGCACCTAGTTTAAAACCTCATTGTTTTATTGAGCAAATACGTTTTGGTGTTCAACTTGACACCTAATTGTTTTTCTATTTAAATGCCTATAAGGCCACCTTTTGCAATAATAATAAACAACCAACATAGAGCAATCAATCCGATCATATCATGCATAGGTTCTCAGCATGCCCCACAAGTCAACCATCACAAAACATACAATTTTCAGCAAGCAAAACACGAAGAACAACCACAGACCACCCTCTCTGACCTAGCTGGCGAAACCAAGTCCACTCACACGTCTCTAAGTTTATTTCCAGAAACATAACCGAACGAGTTTGGAAAATTCTCAAATTTAAATATGTTATAAATGACACTTAAATGAACACTTTTCATGAAAACACATTGACCCAGATCTTCCTAGAATAAAAGTAGTAATTCGCTCAAACCGTGACCAAAATTGTGTCAGTGTCCTGAAATTTGACTATATTATGATAAACAACTTTTGTGAAGAAACCCTTTGAAAATCGAACCCTAAGAGTTGATAAAAATCCTTTAAACACCAAAGGTCACAGTTTCCAGCACAAACCGAGATTCAGTTTTACAATTAACGAGCTGAAATCTTATTCTTTAAAATCCCTAAAATCTTGAGTAAAATATATGTTATAGTTGAAGATGTTTAGAACATTTTCAAGAAGGAAGCAACCTCAAAATCGCAGCACATTTCATCCACAAAAATAGCAAATAGCGAGGTCTAGTAAACTAATCCGAAGAGAAATCCATTAAACTAAGCTAAACCACCCTTATTAGTACTAATTTATCCGACTAAATTAACACTAATCCATATTAAGGATAATATAACCAAACTAGATTAACACTAATCCATCTTAAGGCTAATCTAACTAAACACTAATCTAACCAAGCTAATTAACACTAATCCCAACCCCTAAGTGCAATTAACTACCTAATCAAGGATTAGGGAGTTAACTCATCGGATTAGGTAGCAACGGGTTCACGGCGACGGCGACTCGAAGGTAGTGAAGACCCGAGACTACCGTATCTCCAACGGAGCTCAAATGGCGGGGAAAATAGCCTTACAAGGCTTCAGCCAAAGGCTACAGTCGATTCTATGGGCGAGGTGGATGGAGGTGCTGCTTGGTGATGGTGGTGTGGTGCTTTGTGGGTGGCTAGGCCCGGTGGCCCTGGGCGAGGCGGTGAGGTTGGAGTTGGGCTGAAGGTGGAGGTGTGCGGTAGGGCTGGTCGACTACTTGGTGGACGTTGGCGGAAGTGAAAGGGATGATGGGTGTGTTGATGGTGGAATTGGTGGAGTTGGGTGTAAGAGTGATGGTATGATGGAAGATGGAGTAAACGGTGATGATGGAGTCGCTGGTGCGGTGGCCAAGAAGAAGGAACAGGAACCGGGGGTGAGGGTGAGAGAAAGAGAGCTGGCTAAGGGATGCGCATGAAAGAATAGAGAGAAAGAGGGAAAGAGGAGGAAACCAATAAGTCAAATGCATAGCCAATGGCAAGCCAAGCAAAAATATCAAGCACTCAAGTGCCAAGCCGGTCTTGGCCAACAAAGTCAGAGGCCATCCATGACTAATTTCCTTCATTTCCTCATAAATAAGTCATTTGGGCAGCCAAAAATTCCACCAAATCAACCCATACGAATTTCCTCTTCTTTTTCAATTTGTTCGAAAGTGATTTTTCAAAAAATCCCCTTTCGATGAAAATTCTTCGAAAGATGAGACGACGTCCTATAAATGAATCGTGACACGCTCGAACGTCCGATTCCGAAAATGAATTCAATTTCATGGTTAAAATCGACCGAATGCGATTTTAGTACAACTTAACCTATCGGGTAGTTTTAGGGATTTTAGCGCGTTCGACCCGTGGTTGATAATTTTCGATCCATGTTTATGCATTTCCGACTCGTAGACGACTCTCGATTGTCGTAAAAATCACGGGTTTCAATTACGTGTCCCAGTATAATTTCGATAGAAAATCGGGTTAGTGCCGTTCGATGCGAATTTCACAATCACGCGGAATCACCCGTAATTCAATTACACGTTTCCGTCGAATTGACTTATATTCG
The DNA here is from genome assembly GCF_016545825.1 of Eucalyptus grandis. Classification (NCBI taxonomy): domain Eukaryota; kingdom Viridiplantae; phylum Streptophyta; class Magnoliopsida; order Myrtales; family Myrtaceae; genus Eucalyptus; species Eucalyptus grandis. The sequence continues at coordinate 53,870,766 of NC_052619.1, read as the reverse complement.
ATTGCAATTCGATTATAATGGCGTCGTATTGACCCTTGCCGATTATTACGGTCGAGCGATCGATTTCCGATCGATTCTCTAGTTTGTCGCGTTTATATCCTTAACAGCTTCACCTAATAGATTAGTTAACTGTGAGTGGCCAACTTAGAGTAAAATGACCATCGGCGCATCGGCGAAATGCCCATTTCATATAATCAAGACGGGGTTGAAATTCGGATGTCACACATGGCCTGAAATTCATTGGGAAGTTGCCAAATTGAGATATTGATTTGCCTTGGGAAGTAATTTGATTAAAGAAAGGAAATTGTAGTCATGTATTCAGTGGTGAGAGATTTGCCCGATGTTGTACTAAGCAAGATTATGGCTGAATATATTTCAATGTTCGGCAAATTGAAAGAAGAAGGATTGGTCGGCAAGAGGAGAGAATATTGGAAGGAACATCATACAGCTTGACGCTCGAGGATTTTTATCAATAAAGAAAAGAACCAAAAGCAATTGAAGACTAGGCTGCGTTTGGCGGTTAGGATAAAATTCGGATATGATATGATTTATCCATTCTACGTTTGGTCTTTCGCTTAGGACGGGATAAAATCAGATATAAGGGGAATATAGATAGGATAAAACTATCCCATAGGAGAGGTGTGATAAAGATGGATATGATTTCTAATATCTATAATAGAAAAGTTATTTTTCTCGAATAGCAAACTTATTAAATTAACAAAATTGAAATTATATTTCAATATAAATAATATTTGAATTATAATTTAAGAAATTAAAAATTAAAAATAGAAATTTATGTTTAGTTAATCTTATTTTAATTTATATATTCAACTATAATTCTATCTTATAATAAACATTCAACCTTTAAATTAAATATTTATATTTATTATATATTTTAGGTATTTTTGTATTTTAGGTATGTTAATACACTTTACTATTTGATAAAATTTTATTAAAGAATGATGAAAGGGGAAAAAGAAATAATATAAAAAAGAGGAAAAATAAAATAAAAATAAATTAAAGAATAGTGTTACGAGAGATTTTCACCATCTCCATTTATAAACATTTAGGTTCATTTAACTTACAAAAACAAAAAACATTTATGTTCATTTATAATGATATGCCATTTAAATCAAAAAAATGTATATGATATGATGTGAATAAATCCGACTTTAATACTGCGATTTACCAAACAATGGACATAATATAAAAAAATCACAGGATTTCATATCCTATCCTATCTAGTTCTATCCCAATTAAAAATTCAGACGACCAAATGTAACCTAAGAGGTTTTGTCCATGTGTGCTAAAATAAAGAGAAGAATTCTCTGGATCACCGCACCAACTCAGCGATATTCTCTTGGCTCTATTCACAGCAAGAAAGGAAAGAAATCGACAAACTTGCGGTGATATTCAATTTGAAGAGATAAAATCAATTAGAGAATATTCAGCACGTATTTACTGACTTGGAGCTGACATATTATACATAGAGTGGTAAAATTTGAGAGTGACGAGTTCGCACACACATTGAGAAAAACAGAAGAAGAAAGAGTCACGGCTGACTCCCTTCGGCGGTGATCTTGTCATCTCCGCTAGGGTGAGCGCGGTTCCGGTTCTTAAAGGACCGGTTCGGTTCCAGTTCCATTTTCAGGGAACGGAACGGAACAGAACGATTGCGGAACCGGTTTCGGTTCCAAAGGACCCCTCCCGACTCCCGAGACTCCCGACCCTTTCACTTTCAGTTTTAGTCTCGCCGGACGCCGCTTTGAGTCTCGCCACCGGACGCCGCTCGCCCTCAAGGCCACCGCCGCGGACGCGGCGGACGCCGGTGCCGACGTCGCTCGCGCGAACCCTCGCTGTTCGACGCTCGTCGCTCCGCGTCTCTGCCTCGACGCCGTCGCCGACTACCCGACGCATGCAGATTTGAGTCGAGCTCGTCTCCGCTTGCGACCCACCGCCTCTGCTCGCGCCGGAAGCCCCGGCAGCGCCCGATTCTGCTGTCTCCGCTCGCGACCCACCACCAGCGCTCACTGCGGAGAAGGCCCGGCAGCCTTAGGTCTGGCGTCTCCGCTGCGACCCACGCCTGCTCGTGCTAGAAGCCCGGCTTGATGCCGATTCTTTGTCTTCGCGACCCACCGCCGGCTGCTCGCTCGCGCGGAAGCCTCGGCGACGCCGATTTTGCTGTCTCCGCTCGCGACCGCCGCTGCTGCGCCGGAAGCCGGCGACGCCGATTCTTTCTCATCGAAGTCCCAAGTTTGTCTCTCCGACTTGCAGTCATAACTAATTTCACATGAAGTCGAACATCCTTATCTTTTCTTTTATTGTTTTCATAGCTCAGGAAGTATACTTATGACGTGATTTTGATGTTAAGGATCATTCATGGCTCTGTTTTGCTAAAACTCTTGCCAATGGGGAAGCGTGAAATGGTGGGTGAACAACTCGTAACCTCATGGAAATACAGATTAGTTTTGGAGTGAATATTCACGAATGTTGAAAGTGGCTGGCTAGTGTAGATTTGAAGCTGAAGAAATCTGGAAGGACCAAATTGATGTTTCTTGAAGTAAATTAGAACATTCGGGTGCTGTGTTTGGAATCTTTTATTCAAACATATTTCAACTTTACCTCGAGTACTTTGATCTCATTCGAATGGCGCTCCGCATAACATGGTAAATATCTATATTATTATATGCACACTCTATTTATGATCTACATCCTTCGCAACCACTAAACTCGCTGATCTTGCAGAGACAGAACACATTTTCACTGCTAGAGAGGGTTTACGATGGATCTTTCTCTATATGTTAGGAAGAATGCTGTTCTTGTGCTCTCCCATCTCATATTGAATGATATGATGAAGGTAAATGGACAGATCCTGGAATATCTACAATGATATAAGTATTATCAGATTCATCATGATTGGAAATGCCATTGCTTGTCCAGGTGAAAGGTTACATAAATGACTTGGTTGTTATGGGTTTTGAATGAAATCTTGTAAATGCTGGATTGATTGGCGCTTATCCCTGCAACCCTACTTGCCACAACATGGTTTTTGATCCCAATGAACACCGAAGTTAGCTTCTCCTAAAGCCTTCATCTATTCTTGAAGTTTCTTTTGTTATTGGCAAAAGATGAACTTGAACAATGAAGGGGATACATGATTCTATTTTAGTTTCATCAGCAGAGAGGCTGCAGCACCAAAACCGCATGGTCACTCAGGTAATTCTTTAATGTATGCAGAGTATTGATAGTAATGAATAAGGGCACCCTTTTCTTCTGATCTGATCTTTCTCGTGCACTACCTAATTTGTCCGGCAGGTGATTAACCATCTTAGACCTGAATACTTAGAAGATGAAATGGACACCTTCCAGGGTGTGGATGATTGGGATGGTATAACTTCTTATTAAAGAGGAATATCTTCAGAATTCTGATTATGGCATGATGTTTCTACCATTGCTGTTTATATATACTTGTAGGATGTGGAGCAAGGGACTTTATGAAAACTTACTCATAAAATGGAAATTGTCCGGAAAACTGTGCTAGAACTTATTCATCCTGTAATTTGATGTGCTATTCAATTGGCCCTTGCAGTTCCCTGTGGAGAATTACGTGGAGAATCTCCTAATTGAAGCCATGAGTATGCGGTTCTCTTTGAGATGTTTGATTCACCAATGGAACTGGAGGAAAGGCTGAAGCTTCAGCAAGAGTCATTAGATCATGGACCTACTATTTACGTCCCTACAGGAAAGAAACTTTGACAATTGCCAAATTCTTGTGTGACTTCGGCATCAAAGCAGCAGCTTATAATGCCAAGGTTCATTCTGCATAATAAATACCATTTTTAATTGATGTATTCTCAATTTGATGGTTTCATTTTGGTATCATTCTTGCTTCAAACTACTCCACATTTCTTTTATGCGCATGCGTTATAGTTCAAATCTGAAAATTAAAAAAAAAAAAAAAAAAAAAAAGAACCTGTTGGAACCTAGAGACGACCCTAGAACCTGTGACAGTGGGCAGGTTCCAGGTTCTAGTTTTACGTAGGAGGTTCCAGGTTCCAAATTTTTGGAACCTGTACTCGAAAAGGAGTAGGTTCTAGGTTCCAGATGGAACCGAACCGGAACCTGGAACCGCTCACCTAATCTCCGCGATCCTCACATAGCCTCACCCCCACCACAATGCCTGCCTTCGCCGTCGCCATTGCTGATCCATCAAGAGTCCTACCAGCAGCGAAGCCCAAGCTCAGCCCACCAGATGCCGTTGCTTCTTCCCCTTCCGCAAACCTGAAGAGCTGTTGCCGTCCTTTCCATAGCTTTCATCGCCGTCAACCAGCTCGCAAAGCCAAGCCAGAGAGGCTGCTGTCTTGCTTGTGTGACTCCACATTGCTGCTGCCACTCGACGACGAGTTGCTCGCTGCACCATTGCAACACTGCCGACAAGAAAGCTAACTCACCACGCTTGAGTTCTTTCCTTGTTGCAGGTTTTTCTCGGGCAAACTGCGGTCCAGTTGGGAGAATTTCCTGGTTCCTCGGTGAATTTCTAGCGTGCTCGGTTATTCTTGTAGCTGGATCCAGCGAGCGACACCAACTTCACAATATTGCAACTAGAAGTCCCAGCCATCAACTCATCGTACGAGAACATCTTCAAAGATTGTGGGTTGTTTTGGTTTTGGTCAAAGCGGTGGAATTTGTCTCTTATTGCATGGTGAAATCTGGAGACTTAACTGCGAATTCTTGAGAAAGAAGCATATGTGAGATTGAAGACAAAGAGATCGTGACTTTAGAGTTCTCGGTGGAGATTATTTGGTCCGACTAAAAGACCAAATATTATTCACTATGAACTCCTTTGGCAGGCCGCCACAATCGTTCTCCATTTATTCCGCCGTGCACCATTGCCAATCGCTGTCCAATTTGTTGTCCACCAATTCGAATTTGGGATCTAATCCTCCAAATTAGGTAATGATCGATGTCCGATTCCATTGAATGTCTTATTGCCTGATTTGATTATTCCATCTAATCAATATCTTTGAGTGATAGGCATATCCCAAAATTAGGATGTACCACGCATGATCTTTAATTCTGTCTATAGTATCTTTTAAAATTGATAAGACTTAAAATCAATTTATCAATTTTATGTGCGAAATTTCATGTTAATTAGATATTGTTTCCTTGCTTGAATTGATTGGATGATATTTTTTATAATCCTGGATGATTCGGTGGTTATCTTAGTTTGATTGCTTTCATTATCCTGAAAAAACATAAATTGCATTGCAAATCATGTGGTTTTAGAATTGGTTTTCTAGATAGAATTGCATGATGGAATAGTTCCGATACTTTCTAATTAAATTATTTGCAAATTGAATTGCTTGTTGAGATAAGTTTCTAAGTTAATATAGGATTTATGTTAGTCTATTTCTAACTTAAAATAGATAATATCTCACTTTTAGATTTTTATTTTTAGTAATTTTTAACTAAGAAATTTAATAAAAAAATACAAAAATACCATGTGCATGTCATATAGAATTAGGTTCATAAAATGCACGTTATTTAGTAATTATTACTAGGTCCATTTAATTAGAAATTGTCTGTCATTAGAATTAGGCATTTAGTTTAATTTATGACATATAGTTTAGTTTTCATTTAAATAAAGAGAAACCAAAAAAGAGATTTGAGTAGAATTGCGCGTTAATTAGAAATCATATTTAGGTAAATAAATGTGGTTTTCCCTTACATATGCTCGTGTTGCATCAATGTAAATATTTCCTCCCATGCTTAAAATTTATTGTTGCCTTGCTTTATTGAGTGTTTAATAATGGTTGCGCACCCGCATGACCACCTTGCTTGTTAGAGGATAGATTAAAATCAATCCAAGTTGCCTACATTAATAAAAGAGAAAATGTACCGAGAGGGTTAGAGTAATCTAATACATCTAATCCCTGAACTCATTTTTAATCTCTGGTTTGTAAAGTAAGGTATTTCTGCAATGCTTTACTAGAGTATCTAATCAACCCACCATCAATCGATTAGTAATAACTCTTAGATAAAAAAATCATTTGCATGATGAATAACTTGAACCTAAGTTGCAAATTGGTATGGATTGGAAGAGTCCGAGCTAAGTTTAAGTTTAGTAATCCATTAGCTAAACTCGTAGGTGGTCCACTCAAGATTAGGTTGGGATGAAGTGAATAATGTCTCTCTTATTGATGTAATTGACAACTTTTGTTGTCTTATTTGGGTAAAATATTTTTTAAGAGAACAACCTTTTTTAAGGCAGCCAAGCAACTGAACGAAAAATATCTTTTGTTAAGTTGTATATGCAACTTGTTATTAGGGCAACTTTTAGTGGATATTTTTCTTTTCATTGATGATTCTATTAAAATTTTGATGCATTTAAAATTTGCAAAAAAATATATTTGCAGATGGTTTGAATGGGTTGTCTTATAATGCCATTACAATTGCTGTAATTTTTTGTCAACGACTATTGCACTATGTAATCAAGGCAAATATAATATCTGTTAAAATTATGTCTTAAGTTTAAGTCCAATACGAGATTTTGATGCACACGAGGAGCATTTGTTGGTCGAAGTTCGGCGCAAATTGATGCGCAAAATTGACAATGAAGAAGCAAAGCATGAAGGCCTTCTGCACATGTGTATATTGATAAAAGATGGGCGCCTCCCAAGTCCATTTTTTACCTCTTTAATTGCATGCACATGGATGTGCACGCATGGCGGGAAATGGACGTTTTTTTTTTTTTGGTCAGTCGGGAAATGGACGTTGAAGACTAAGGCAAAGTAAAAAGTTGTGGGCTTGTTTTGTCTTCTTTCATTAACTCCTTGTTTATTTCCTTTTGCTATTTCATTCGGCTGCAGACAAAAGGAAGAAAGGATAAAATATTAATTGAAGGAGTTCAACGTCATGGACATGATCTTGGAAGACGGCGGCCATCCTTCTTTTATGCTTATTTTCAAAGATTATGGGCGCATGTTTTCTGTCTCATTAAATGTGTTCCATGCAAAGTGTGCATGCGTGTCCATGAATTTTGTGGGCGTCGGCGCTTATTGTGAACGCCTGAGTGAGTCCACATTTCTGTCTTGTTTCTCCTTTAAAAGGAGGAACGGAGAAGAGAAGCAAGGTAGTGAGAGAGGTCGTGAGACTTCCCGGAGAAAAGGCAGAAGCCCTCGGTAGAGAGGAATTTTCTTGTTGTAAATTATACCTGAGTGTTTTAGTTAGTAAAATTCTTGTGTGTAGAATTTATTTAATTCCTTGAGTGAGGTTAGGGCTAAATATTGTGTGAGTTATTTGGGTGTAATTTAGGGTTGGGAAACACGAGAGTGTGTTTGAGTGCTCGAGTGATTATAATCTACGGTGTATCGCTTGTTTCTATAGTGTGGTCTGTCTTTTGCTCTCCCGCGGACGTAAGTTTTGATATTCGGACCGAACATATAATTTCGGTGTCCGATTCCCTTTCCTTCATTCCGACTATTTTATCCGACTTGCTGGTCCGTATTTCCGCAACAATATCCTATATTATAATGTTTAAGAGAGCATTTTCTTTTGCCTTTGCATTATAACAATAGATGTTTAGAATTTTTATGTACTTAACTTTGTCATATTTTTAATTCTTTTTAAAGTACCTTTTAAAATATAATGCGATGATTGCATAAAAAATAAATAAAACTTGGACTATTAGATTCATCGAGTAAAATGAAAGTTGAACAGCTAAAATACATAGAATATAATGTAAAGACATGTTAAATTTATAATTAAATGAAATGCGTACTAGAACTGGTTAAAGGAGTCTTTTTGCTCTTACTTGTGCTTAGGTTATTTTTTAAATAATACTTTCCAAGTAAAAGAAAGAGAAATATACAACTCATTAACACAATATTTAGTTAGCTATCTACCAAATAATTTTTTTTGGAAAAAGGGGTACCAATTTAATGCCAAATAGAGTAAGAAAAGGAAAAAAACAAAAAAGAAAGAAAGAAAGTAAGAAATAATCCTAAATCAATAGGTGGCCCCACATTTTAACCTTAATAAATGTTATTTAAAGAGGAGCATCGATAGTTTCGTCTCTAACAAAATTGAAACAGAGAGAAAGAAGAAAATAAGGTAATAAATGTTAAATCAAAGGTGAGACTGCAAAGGATAATGTAATCAATTCAATATGATAGAGAATGTGAGGAATCAACAAGAAGATGAAAACAACGGAAGCCTAGATAATTCAATAAAACAAATATATGTTGACAACTTTTTATGATGAATTGACTTTCAAATTTCCGATAAATATTGTTCCCTACATAAAATTTGATGATGCGTTAGCATAGAAAGGTTAGCCATTCAGTATATGGTTCCAAATTTATATTATTTTGTACATAGACACTTTCAAAGTTTAGTTGAAAATTTGTCACTATCATTAGCATCAATAGAACAATATATATACTCAACAAATATCAAGCAAAATATTTGATTTGTCGGTTTAATGTGCACGACTTATATAATATTCAGCTATCCTTAATCTTAAGAGAAACAGGTTTATAAAGGATGAGGAATTAGGGCACTCTTGCTAGAATAAGAAACAAGTTAATTTCTAATTTGAATTAAAGAATATGTGATATGTCCAAAATAAGAAATTAAAGTAGCTCTCTTCATCATGACTATAATTTTAAAGATATTAACTCTATCCTCTCCCAACTTCATTAGATAACGCAATCTTTCTAATTCGGCACCTCCCATGTGCGCATCATGTAAGTTTCAGCCACCACAGGTATTCAATGGGCTTCACCAAATTTCACCTCGCCGGGCTTGGTGTAGATAATTTGATTAAGCTTAGAACCTGCTTGTTTTTAACCCTTTTACACCAGTCTAATGAGAATACAATTTATGTAAGCCCAATGATATCAAATATAAAATGCTCATAATATGCAAATGCAAATTAACAATATTTTTGTGTAGGAATCTTGGTAGAATCATAATTTTCTCATGCAATGAATGACTAAATGGAGTCGTTAAAATTTAGATGTTAACAAGATATAATTTTATAATCTTAGACCCATACACAGACATTTCACTAGTATATGCTATAATATTGAACTGACCAACACGTAAAATAAGCGCCTATGAATTAGTTTAAACTTTGTTGTGAATGAGGCCCATAATACAGAGAAACGCTATGATTTCATTTGTTTATTTTGGGAGATAGTCTCCACTATATACATTCAGTAGGGTCTCTCTATTTGGTGTTCTCTAATGCATAGTGAAAATCCTATACTCAAGTAAAGGAAAAGTGCCAAAAAAGTCCTAAACCTTTTGGCTTTGTGCCGATTTAGTCCTAAAACCTTTTTACGTTGTGCCAATTCAGTCATTTCGGCCAATTTTGGCGGATTTTGCTGATTGAACGCCCGGCCTGCTAACATGGCCTGGATTGGCGCCGACGTGTACAACTTTTGATAATATTTAATATTTTAGAAATTTTTTCTTTTTATTTTTATTCTTTTATTTATTATTTTATTTTATTTTTTCTTCTCATCTTCTTCCACCTCTAGCCGGTCGCCGGGCTCGGCGACCGGCCGCAGGTGATCGACGACAAGGTTGAGGTCGACCTTGCCCGGCCACCTCGAGGCTCAACCTCGCGCATCCGGCGAGGTGAGCGTCACCCGCCCAGTGCAAGGCCACCCTCGAGGCTGGGTGGGGAGGCTTGCCCTGGCCTCGCGCCGAGCTGGCGGGGCTCGCGCCCTCGCCAGGCCATGGTCGAGCCTCGATCCTTGCCGTATCCGGCTAGGCGAGCTGTGTGACATCGAGCCATATCGAGGAGGATGGTGCTAAGGATCCATTGTCTATTCCCTACTGGTTTGATCACTTGAGCGTGGGTCAAGCAATTTAAGCAAGCTATTGGCATGTGGTTTGTGATCTTCGGCGGAGATGACTTTGGATCAAATCTTGAAAAGAATTTTGGAAATTTTGGTGCAATTTGATTATCTGGTTACCAAATATTTGACCAAGTCAATATATATATATATCTTCTGTTTAGGAATATTCTAGAATATGACGTATTAGATTTTTAGGGTTGGTTTTAGGGTTTGTGTGGCGGCTAGAAAGCCCATATAAAGGATTTGCCAAATTTCTTTGAGGACAGATATATTTTATTTTTGAGGAAAAAGTTGAGATTCTCTTCCTCTTTTGTTCTTTTGAGGACTTGACCTAATTAAGGTTCCCTTGTGACTGTTGATTCGACTTATCGAGCGAGATAGCGGAATTCTTTTCACTTTCGTGGGCGTTTATAACGTTGGTTGGTTGACACGCGTTCGTCAACGGAGTCATGTTCATACCCGAGGTTGTCAATCACGGGTTTGATTGGAGGTCGAGGTTTGCAATTCTCACCATCCGGGCCTTTGTAGAACAATCCTTCCGCAGCGATTCCACATCATTTTAGTATCGAGCTTGCTTCTACAAGGTCTATTTATCTTTAATTTTTTGTTGATATTCAGCAATTTGAGATTTATTGAGCTAGAAAGTTTCGGTTCTAGCTAATTTTAGGGATCCCATTGCTTTTGTGCTTCCATACGTAGTTGTTTGCTGTTAGTTTTAATTTTTCTAGCATCTTAAATTGCATCTGAGTTCGTCAAAAAAAGAAAAAGAAAAGAAAGAAAACAAACAAAAAAAAAAGAAGTGCGAAAGAAAAAAAAAACAGATGCGGCAAAAAAAAAAAATTAGTCGAACAAAAAAAAAAACCAAGAAGGCGACTAGTTTGTTAGTAGACCGAATTAAAACAAAATCAATAGTGATTTGCATTTCAATTGGAATTTCTGGAAGTTGTACTTGTTGGTTTTGAAATTGTTGCTGAAACAAATCAATAGTGATCTAATCTTGTTTGATTAGTTTGATTGATTGTTGTGAGGGGGTGAGAGACAGGTTTTGAGTCTAATAAAGAGCTTGTGAAAAGAGAATACGATAGGGAAAATGCAAGAGTTTATAAGTTTAATTGAGGGTGGGAAAAAGCCTAGACTTGGAGTTAAAACACGAGGGGAGTGACAAACACCTTGAGAGAACATGTGAGGGAGCAATTGGTGAAGATTTTGTGACTAACGTTTACTTGCAAGTCTAAAATATGTCTCATGAAGAAAGCGTGAATCAAAGGGAGGTTGACTCCATTCGAAGGATGAAGCGCTGGTGGAAAGCATCCAGCAATTGAGGCCGTAGTGGAGGAGCTTGGTGGCGAATGATGGGGAATGACATGAGGGTTGATGGTGACCAAGAGCTACCTCGGGAAGGCCGCAACATTAGTGAGACACCTCTAGAACACGACATAGAAGGCAGCGGCATTATGATGATGAGGCCGACATGGAGGATGATCAAGATGCTCGATTTGAAGGTGGAATGGAGCCCGAGGTTTAGACCCGAGAAGATAATGAACTTGGCAATATCAAGATAAAGATTCCTTTTTCCAAGGGAAGAATGATCCCGATGTGTATCTAGAATGGGAAACGCATGGAGATGGTATTTGATTGCCAATGATACTCCGAGCTCAAAGGTAAAAATTGCAACTGTTGAATTTACCGATTATGCTATAATTTGGTGGGATCAACTTGTGACTAGTAGAGACTTAGCGGTGAAAGACCGATAGAGACGTGGGATGAGATGAAAGCGGTAATGAGGAGGCGTTTTGTACCAAGTCATTACCATCGAAAGATTTGTTTCAAAGTTATAAAATCTCACACAAGGCAATAAGAGCGTGGAAGAGTATCACAAGGAGATGGAGATTGCCATGATCCGTGCTAATGTGGTGGAGGATCGTGAGGCCACAATGTCAAGATTTTGAGTGGTTTGAGCTGAGACATAGCAAGGGTGGTGGAGTTTGTAACACTATGTTGGAATTGGAGGAATTTGTGGACAAAACTATCAAAGTTAAGCGGCAATTGAAGTTGGACCGAAATCAAAAGAGTGAATGAGGTTCAAATCAGAATCGGAGATTCAATTGGAAAAGAGATGAAAAGCCAAATTGGAGAGGAAACAACACCAAAACCAAACCTCAAAGGAGAAGGAGAGGGATGGTAAAGTTGGAACGAATCCGGCTTCAGGTAAAACCGAAAAACCCTAACACTAGAATTTGTGAGATTAAATGTTTTAAGTGTTTGGGTAGGGGTCATATGGCGAATCAATGCCCTAATAGGGTGGGTGTGATGATCATGGTAGACATGGTGTTATTGGAGTCCGAAAGTGAAAGGGAAGAAGAGGATGATGATGCCACCGTTGGAGGATTGTAGTGATGGAGAAATAGCTATAAAAAGGAGACTTATTGGTGGTTAGGCATTCTCTTAGTGTGCAAGATAAAGGAGGAGGAGCATCATCAACAAAGAGATAACTTGTTTCATACAAAATGTGTGGTGAATGGTAAGATCTGTAGTTTGATAATTGATGGATATAGTTGTGCAAATGTGGCAAGTTGTATTATGGTGGATAAGTTGGGTTTGAAGACGACCAAAGCACCCTAGGCCTTATAGACTTCAATGGTTAAATGATAGTGGAGAGGTAGAAAGTGTCGAAGCAAGTTCGAATCCCATTTGAGATAGGAAGATATAAGGACGGGGGTAAAGTGTGATGTTGTACCTATGCAAGCAGGTCATATCTTGTTGGAAGACCATGGCAATATGATCGAAAGGTACATTATGATGGGTATGCTAATTGTTATTCATTGGTGATGAATCAAAAGACTTATACCTTGGTACCAATGACACCTAGTGAGGTGTATCAATATCACTAAAGTTACAACAAGAAGCCGAGAGAGAGAGAGAGAGAAAATGTGAAATCCGAGGGCTTGCGTGGTGTGTCTAAGACGCAAGGAAAAAAGAGAGGCCGAGAGAAGAATTGTGGTAAAAACCGAGGGAAAAGAAGAGAGGAAAGAAAATAGACAAAAGAATTTATAACAAATCGAGTGAGGTGAGGAGAGCTTTAGTTCTAGACCACCGATGCTTGGCCTTTGTACAAGGAGGTTTTGTTTTCTACTAAACGATCTTGACCTAAGTTTGCCTAGTCCTATTGTGTCTTTATTGCAGGAATTTGAAGATGTCTTTCCTGATGAACTTCTTGGACGGATACCACCGATTCGAGGCATAGAACATCAAATTGACTTGATTCCTGGTGCGCCATTATCTAATCGACCCGCCTATCGAAGTAATCCCGAGGAGACAAAGGAACTTCAGCAACAAGTTAGCGAACTATTGAACGGGTATGTGAGAGAGAGTCTTGTATTCCGTGCGCCTGTTCCTATTTTGTTGGTGCCAAAGAAGGATGAAACTTAGCGAATGTGTGTCGATTATCGAGCAATCAATAACATTACGGTAAAGTATCAACATCCTATTCCTAAGTTAGATGACATGTTGATGAGTTGCATGGTTCTTGCATTTTCACTAAGATTGATTTGAAAAGTGGCTATCATCAAATTAGGATGAAAGAAGGTGATGAATAGAAAACTGCATTTTAAGACCAAGTATGGATTATATGAATGGTTAGTCATGCCATTTGGATTAACTAATGCACCGAGCACGTTTATGCAATTCATATGTTTTGCGTGCTTTTATTGGTCGATTTGTGGTTGTCTATTTCGATTATATCTTGATTTATAGTCGAAGTCCTGATGACCATATTGAGCATAAAAGAGCTGTTCTTGCAGGTTTTAAGGGCTGAGCAATTATACGCTAATCTAAAGAAGTGCTCTTTTGTTACTAACAAATTAGTATTTCTAGGATTTTTGTTAGTGCTGATGGTATACTAAGTTTGATGAAGAAAGGTCAAAGCAATCCGTGAATGGCCAACGCCTAAGACCGTAGGGGAGAGGTGCGTAGCTTTCACGGATTGGCAGTTTTATCGGCATTTATGAGAAATTTCCAGCATCATCGCCGCACCTTTGACCGAGGTTATCAAGAAGCACGTGGGTTTCACATGGGGAGAAGAGAGAAAAAGTATTTAATCTGTAAAAGATAAGTTAACTAATGCTCCTTTGTTATCTTTACTGAATTTCGGTGCTACTTTTTGAGATAGAGTCACGATGCTTCGGTACGGGGAATTGAGCTGTGTTGATGCAAGGAGGGCGTCCCATAGCTTATTTCAGCGAGAAAATTGAGTGGAGCAACATTGAATTATCCTACCTATGATAAGGAGATGTATGCTTTTAGTGCGAGCTTTGGAAACTTGGCAACATTATCTATGGCTGAAGGAGTTTGTGATCCACACCGATCACGAGACCCCGAAGTACTTGAAAGGGTAGCAAAGTTGAATAAAAAGACATGCCAAATGGATGGAGTTCATCGAGACTTTTCCATATGTGATCAAGTACAAAAAGGTAAGTAGAATGTGGTAGTCGATGCACTTTTCTCGAAGGTACGCGATTCTAACTATTTTAGAAGCAAAGTGTCTAGGTTTTGAGTATATCAAGGGCTTATATACTGATGATGATGACTTTGGGAGAGTGTATGAAGCATGTGAACACGCTGCATTTGATAAATTCTATAGGCATGAAGGTTATCTTTTCGTGAAAACAAACTATGTTTGCCTAAGTGTTCTTTGCGTGAATTGTTGGTACGAGAGCGCATAATGGTGGTTTAATGGGGCATTTTGGCATTATTAAGACTTATGAAGTGCTACATGAAACATTTTTATTGGCAACATATGAAGAGAGATGTCACACGTGTCTGTGAGAGATGCATTGCTTGTAAGCAATCTAAGTCTACAACTAAATCGCATGGCTTGTATACACCATTACCTATTCCAACGCATCCTTGGACTGCTATTTTTATGGATTTTGTGTTAGGATTGCCTAGGTCTTAAGTATGGTAGAGATTCTATTTATGTGGTTGTTGATCGGTTTTCAAAGATGGCTCATTTTATACCTTGTCATAAAACTGATGATGCATCTCATGTTGTTGATTTTGTTCTTTAGGAGATTGTATGTTTGCATGGCATGCCTAGATCGATTGTTCCAGATCGAGATTCTAAATTTCTTAGCTACTTTTGGAAAACATTGTGGAAAAAATTAGGAACACGTTTGTTATTTTCTACTACTTGTCATCCACAGACCGATGGTCAAACCAAGGTAGTTAATAGAACCTTAGGGGTATTGTTGTGTGCTATTATTAAAAAGAACATAAAATCTTGGGAAGATTGTCTGCCACATGTTGAATTTGCATATAATAGGAGCATGCATTCTGCTACTACATTTACACCATTTGAGGTTGTTTATGGTTTTAATCCGTTAACTCCGTTAGATTTAACCCCTTTACCTGTTGATGAGCGTGTGGATTTAGATGGAGCAAAGAAAGCTGAATTTGTTAAGACGTTGCATGAGAAGACGTGCGCAAATATTGAGCGCAAGACTGAACAATATGCAAGGCAAGCCAACAAATGGAGCAAGGAAGTGGTGTTTGAACCCGGCGATTGGGTTTGGGTTCATATGCGCAAAGAGAGATTTAGCAACGGCATTCTAAGTTATTACCGCAAGGGGATGGACCATTCATAGTTTTGGAAAGAGTTAACAATAATGCCTACAAGCTTGATCTTCTAGGTAAGTATGACGTTAGTGCCACATTTAATGTTTTTGACTTGACTCTTTTCGATGTCAGTGATGATTTGAGGGCAAATCCTTTGCACGGGGGAGGGAATGATGTGGACATCGAGCCATATCGAGGAGGATGGTGCTAAGGACCCATTGTCTATTCCTATTGGTTCGATCACTCGAGCGTGGGTCAAGCAATTTAAGCAAGTTGTTAGTGTCATGATTCGTGATCATCGACGTGGAGATGACTGGATCAAATCTTGAAGAATCTTGGAAATCTTGGCGCAATTTGATTATCTGGTCACCAAATATTTGACTAAGTCAATATATATATATATATATATATATATCTTATTGTTAGAATATTCTAGAATAGGAATATTCTAGAATATGACGCATTAGATTTTTAGGTTGGTTTTAGGGTTTGTGTGGCTGCCAGGAAAGCTATCTATAAAGGATTTGCCAAATTTCTTTGAGACAGATATATTTTATTTTTGAGGAAAAAGTTGAGAAATTTTCTTCTACTGTTCTTTTGAGGATTTGACCTAATCAAGGTTCCCTTGTGACGGTTAGTCGACTTATGTCGAGCGAGATAGCGAATTCTTTCGCTCGTGGCGTTTATAACGTTGGTTAGTTGACACGCGTTCGTCAACGGGTCACGTTCATACCGAGGTTGCCAATCACAGGTTTGATTGGAGGTTGAGGTTTGCAATTCGCACCATCTAGGCCTTCAGAACGATCCTTCTGCAGCGATTCACATCACGAGCCTCACCCGCCCCGGCGCGAGGCCACCCTTGAAGCCAGCGAGGTGGCCGGCAAGGTCGACCTCGACCTGCGTTGGCTATCGGCCTTTGGCCGGTCGAGCTCCGGCGACCCGGTTGGAGGAAGAAGATGAGAAGAAAAAGAAAAAGAAAAAAAGAAAAAAAAAAAAGAAAAGAATAAAAATAAAAAGAAAAAAATCAAAATCAAAAATCAAAATATTATTAAAAGTTGTACACGTTAGTGCCGACTGAGCCACGTCTAGTCGCAAAATCCGGCCAAAATTTTCTAGAAAGGACTAAATTGGCACAACGTAAAAAGGTTTAGGACTAAATCGGCACAAAAAGATTTAGGACTAAGCACAAAGCCAAAAAGTTTAGGACTTTTTTGGCACTTTTCCCCCTCCAAGTAAATGGACAAAGTGAAATGAAAAGATTCCGTGTGGACTTGGCTATTTCTCGTTAAGCTTCATCAAATTTTCTAAGAAATTGTTTGCATTTATTGTTACTTTTGTCAGCCACATGACTCGTTTAATCGGCCCGTTCGAGGAAGTTTCACCCTAATTAGTCGAAAGTAGTCAGATGAAATTAATGGACGAGCTCGCATTATGTGACATCCAGATTTTCGTGGTCCCGATTTCATTAGATAAATTGGGCATTTCATCGACGCGACTAGTGTTTTTCTACGAGTTGGCTTTCACGAGATAACTAGACTAGCTAGGTAAGCTATTAAAGACTTTAAGGTAGATATACTTGAGAATTCGACCAGAATCGACTTATCAACCGTGGGATCATCTTTAGAGATCTACGTACGCTAAAAATCGAATTAAGATCAGAGATAGGTCGGTTCGACTGAGATGAATGACCGATGCGTGGGTGACTCCACTAAATTGGAAAAACTCTCGTCGGCGGCACTAATTTGATTTACTTGTCGTTTTGGTACCTTGTGTCCGTATTTGAATTCTCGAGATTTTCACGACAAGTCGAGAGTCGCCAATGTGTCGAGTGGGTTCATCGTGGCTCAAGAAAATCGACCACAAGTCATTTGTCCTAAAAAAATCCTGAAAACTACCTAGTAGTCTAGGTCACACTAAAAACGCGTCAATAGAAATTAACCGCCAATTCGAGTCCGATTTCATAAATTGAAGTTTCTGTCATGTCATAATAAATTATAGGATTATTCACTCGATGCTTTAAGATTTTTGGAGATCCCGATTTTTTACGGAAAACGATTAATCGGATGTTGCGGAAAATAAACGGAAATTCAGATCGAAGCGAATTGAGTGGAGATTTTTGACTTACCAAATTGAGCTATATGGCGAAGGGGACCTTTAGAATTTATGTGGACTTTTTCTACATCCAATTTGGACGTCGAATGGGAATTCGTCAAGAAATTGGAAGTTCAAAAAACGGGAAATTCGGAGCTAAGGGAGGCAACATTATTTTGGACTTTAAATTGATTTATTGGTGGATTTTATGCTTGAAAAATGATGGGGAGACATAAAGGATGAGATTGAGGCTTGTGGGACCAAAGCAATTAATGAATTGGCTAAGATTGTTGAGTTTTGTTCCCCCTTAGCTGGCTTCTCCATCTACGTACGCTAGCCTCCTTCGGACGCTCACGGCTCACAAACAACACAAACTGAAGAAGACAAGAAACCCCGCCATCTGCTCTCTCTCTTTGGCACCAACCCCACCATACAAAGGCAGAGCACTCAAGAGTTCAGCAAGCTCACACGAACACCAACCCTTAGCTCCATCAGCGTCTTCGGCTTACCGCCACGCAAGTTCGGTCAACCATGGGGGCATCTCCTTTGGTTTTGTTGACCCAACAAACGCTCGCGAAGCCCACCAAAGTGAAGCCGGTCAACACTGACCGCTCGAAGCCGCTCCCTTCCCGTTCGGTTCAATCCGTGTTAGCGAGGTGCACGAAGCGTGCCGTGAGATCCACCGAGTGTCCTCACGCTGCCAAAGATCTTCACGCTCGCACGCCATGATCGAAGACGCAACAAGTCCACAATCGAAAGACGCCCGGCGAGGCTACTCTCCTTGTCTGGTTCAGCCGAAGCCGGCACACCCGATCAACCTCGTGTCTTCTCCGCCGGGTTTGTCGCCCAAGAGCATCCACCGAGGACGCTAGCGAGCGGCTTCCTCATTTGCCTGCGTCTTCTCGCCCCGTGGCCAGCTCGTACAGAAGCAACTCCCTTTGGGCCACCGAAACCAACAGTCCAGCGAGACGGGCCCGAGTTCGGCGGGGCCCCATCTTCCCACACGCCCTAGCAAGCCAAATCGGTTTTGTTTCAAGCCCATCTCGGCCCAAGTTTCCAAGCTCATATCATTTGTATTTCAAATGAGGCCGAAGAAGTTCAGCCCATCTTGGGCCCGTGAAGCAAGTCGGCCCAAGTTCAGCCAAGCCTAGCTTCCGCTTTGGTGTGGGCTTGTGAGGCTTGTAGGCCGGCCCCGAGTGTCCGTCGACACCGCAGTTTGGAATTTCTGCCGCCGCGTCATCGTCGCGGTGTTCGGTGCCCGCTTTGCCCAGTGAGTTTTGCTCACTAATGCCTTCTTAGTTTGCTAATTATATTAAAGGTTGATTAGATTTAATTAAGTGCAATTATGTGGTTAGATTAGATTAGATTAGTGATTATTAGATAATTGTGATGCATGTTAGTCAATCGGATTGTGCAATTAGCAGTAGACACGTAATACTATTTATTGAATGCTTCTTGGGATTTTTCTGACCCTTATCGGATGTTAATTAGGCAATTCGGGCCTAAATGGAATTTTTAGGAATTAAATATTTGTAATTTTCTGAATTAATTATTTAATTATTTATTTTCAAAAATCAACTGGGATGGCGGGTAAATACCAGGGATTTTATGCTGATCAGCACGTGGTGCAATCCGTTTATTTAATTGAGCTTTATATTGGGCTAATTTTGGAATTATTGTATTTATTTATTTAATTTTCGAAATTATTTATTTAATTATTTATTTTCCGGAAATTCAACCGGGATGGCCGGCGACTGAAATTCTGTGCTGATTGTCGTGGTGCAGTCTGTTTATTTAATTGAGCACTAGTTTGTGGAAATTTAGTGAGTTGATGAGTATGCAGGATTTATCCCAAAATTTAATGTGTTGGTATTTAATTAGAATTTGACCGTGAAAGGTTGTGAGTAGGACCTGAAAGCTGCCAGAGTATGGCTGTGCCTGGGGCGAAATATTGCCACGAATTTGGAATCGGTTGCGCCCGTTGTGCCAGAATTGCCCTCACGAGGTCGTGCCGTTGGGCTGTAAATTTGCCACCCGATAGGGCCGCGCCTGATAAGGTCGTAACTGCCACCTACAAAGGTCGCGCCCCGACAGGCCGTAATCTGCCACCTATTAAAGGTTGCGCCCATTGGGCCGTAATTTGCCACCCTAAAAGAATGGTCGAGTGGGACCGTTGCAGTGGGATTGTGTTTTCCCACCCATACTTAAGTTGTGTCCTAAGGACCGTGATTCGTAATTGGGAATTGAGATGGAATAATTGAAATGACCGAAAGTGGTCTTGCTGACATGTAATCGAATAGGCCGATTGATCATTGCTTGGATTTGATGTTGTAAATTGGTTGGAATAATGGGAAATGACTGTGAGTGGTCTTGTTGGCGTGTAATGGAGTTAGGTCGATTTGATCGATGGTTCGACAGTGATGTGATTGCTTGGATGCCTATTTGATCTCGTGCTAATATGGTGGAATCGAGGCCAAAAGTCCCTCGACTCATGTTGTGCATGCTAGGCAGCCCCTAAAGTGTATTAGTTTACTAATCGGGTCTTAGGGGATAGAACTTGCTGAGACGTAGTCTCAATGGTTATTGAATAATCATTTGAGGACCTTGATGAGGAGCCGAGGAGGAGGAATCAAGAGAGAACCCTAATGTGGAACTAGATGAGAATGAAGATTTTGGAGAAGAAGATGACCATGAGGAGGATCCTGAGTACGACCCAGATGAGAACTGAGATCCCATCCTATTTTGTCAAACCTTGACTATATGTGGATAAATGTTAGATCAGACCCCTGTGAATAGTATTGCATTATATACTATGAGGTGATTGTATAAAAGAGTAGTTGAGGAATTCAGTATGAAAATTATGGCCCTGCTTTTCTATCCCATTGTTTATTGTTTGGGGATTTATAATCGGCTTTCGCATATGCATATTAGAAAATGAAAGGGTTGGCGATAATCTGAAGTCCTGGGATATCGCATTTTAAAATCGACCAAAGGTAAGGGATGTGCGCGTGCCGAGGATCGGGGCATGACAGATTAACTTTCACTACTCCTTTGTGGAAAATTGTGTCGCTCAAGTACATGGACGGTGAATTTAAAAGACTTCGTGTGGAATGGAGTAACCACGTGAGGAAGTTTGGACTCAATTTCGTCGATAAGCGTCATCATGACCCAAATTCCGGGAAATTGTTCGCAATTATTGTTGCGATTTTGTCCTGACATGACTCGCATAATTAGCTCATTCCACGAACTTTCACCCAAGGTAGTTGATAACTCGGGTTAGAATTCCATGGACCAGCTTGGAATTCTACAACGTGTGAAAAGAGATTAAGAATGGTCATCGATCATAAATAAAAAATCATTTTTGAGTGGGGCGAATTGACTTCAAATCATTCTAGGTCACATAATATCAAACACTTGATAGAAACTCACTTGCCTTTATATGGTATAGAGATAGGTGATCAACTTTAGTTATGTACATACTTTGTCATCGGTTCGCATTTTTCTTCTCTCTATTCTTCATTATCCTGTTTTTTTTTTTTTTTTTTTTTTAAAACTACATTACAGTGCTATAGTATTATGAACAATGTGCCAAACAATATATGAATAGTATGCTATGGTACCAAACAGTACATGAATAGTATAAAGATTTATAAAACTAAGCTTTTAGATCCCTCACATCAAATTCAATTTGAGGAGTGTTAGGTTAAGCAAAAAATATATCCGAGACCATTCTCCATTAGCTATCTAATCTATTGATGTATAATTGATTACTCACTTTACAATTTGAAGTAGTTAAAAGAATTACCACCAAAAACATGTCGTGGCTTAGCGTACCTATTGAATCTACTATAGGGCAAGTCTTCGCACATGATGATCGAATTTAAGCAAGTTTGTGCAGATTGTTTGAGCGAAAAACAAAGATGTTTATGGTATCAACCAACAATTAATCAATCTTACCTCAATTTACGCCTTTTCTAGTTGGCACATGCTTCTTATGTTGGTTAAGAATCATCAAGTATCTCTTTTTCTTTGTGCATGATTATGTCGTGTTATTCCTTGCGAGCTTTTGTATGCTAGATTAACTCCATCCCAAGCAGTCTCTGTTGGATGTATGCCACTAAAAGCTACTATGTAATGGTTTCATATTAGGGATTTCGGTTGTACTTTAATTATTATTATTTAATTAATGGCAATGGCGTATTTATTCATTTGTCCAATTATTTTATATTGATGAATGATTCCATAAGATCAGTTGCAACTAGACCTATCCTTGAGACGTCAGAATATATGTGACAGGTTCATGGTTAGATTGAATCTTTTTAAATCGTTCCCGATTAAGTGGATTATTGGAGTGGATATTAATAATCCTGTTGAGACTAGTGTGTTCTTAACTTCGCCATTAAGTATTGGATACTTAAGGGAATGATGAGTCACATGTCATTGGGTATTATGATGCCTGAGTTAGAACACAGGTGTTTGTATTAAACAAATTCACTGAACGTGACGCATATGGAACGATTAGCGACATGGAAGCTTTTAGCATGGTCAATGTCTAATTGTTCATGCTTTGGTCTTGTGTAAATAATCCTTAGACCTGGAGGCACAGTGTTAACTTGTGTATTGAACAACTATGGTTCACGAGTGCACATAATGCCGGGTCGTTGATCCGTCTTTTATACCTGATGGTCATAGTTTGTTCATATATGAAGTTACACGTGTGTGCAATATGGAATCTGTCTCTTGTTATATGCAAGGTATGATAATGATGTCCTATACAATCTAATTGTGACACTGCATTGAAATCCTCGGCCGGGGTTGTAACCCGAGAATAAATTGTTTATGTTCGAATAAAATGCATGTCAATTAGATTTGCATATGATCGAATTAATGACTTGACTAATATTCCATGGTTTTATTTGATCGGGACATAGTAAGACAGAGGATTGAATTACACTGTAGCCAAAGCTGACAGGTTCATTATATTATTAAAATATTAACACTATCCGGGTAGCCATGACATATTGCTAGATGTCAATCATGGCTTGTAAGACCAAAGATTAATCGGGACAATTAAATCTTTTGTGGGAGTACTAATGTGTTAGTACAAGTCTTACTACCAGCTTAGTGATGAACCTAGGATGTCACACCATAAACAATTAGGATAACGTGGAACAAGAAAAAATATAATTGCAAATGTGTTTGCAATTACTACAATCGAATTGAGTCGGTTTGAAATTAAATTAAATGAGATTTAATTTAATTTGTATTATAGTCACGAGCCTACTTGCATATGATGCACACGCATATCCGAAGTGGATATATGTTAACGTACCCCAATTGTACATATAAGGATTATGTTATTTCTTATTAAGAATTGATTAATTATTAATTAATTAATTGATTAATTAAAGTGGAAATGGTAAGCAATTTTGCTGACCACTTCACAAGAATACGTGCACATGCACGCACGAGTCGTGCATGATGGTTAGGCAACCGCTGACCATGATACACGCATTTTGTTCGTGCATGGATGGTCAGCAACCCATCATGCACGAAATCGTGCATAAACGGTCAGCGGTTGCTGACCGTTCCGTTCATGCATGATCGTGCTCATCGTGCATGAGAATGAGGATCAGCAACGGTTGCCGATCCACGATCGGCAACCGTTGCTGATTCGTTTCTTTATAAATATTAAAAGAAAGGCTGCAAAGGTTGCAACGTAGAGAGATTTTCTGTGGGCGTGCGTCTTGTGTTGTTAGAGACATACGAGTGATGCTTTACTGAAAACAGAGAGCAAATTGTGTGCATGTTCTTGTGTCTTTTGAGACGCAAGAAAGAAGAGCGTTATCTCATTTGGGCGTGACTATTATACATCAAGAATACGATGGATTGTTTCCACGTGATTGCTAGCACGATCGAAAGTGGTGAATATCCAAAGTTCTCTCTTCTGTTCGACGTTCGTTGTTGGTGTGTCTGAACTAGAGGTCCGGACGCTGTGGACTCGAATGGTAGAACATCCGAACCGACTCGTTTCAAGCGCTTAGAGTATTTCATTTAACTCCCTTTTATGTTTAGATTTTTTTTTTATTAAAAACGCACGAACAACGCCTTAGGATAATCATGTATAAATCTTTGTTTCCGCTGCGTTCATTTCGTTAATTTTTCTTATACATGATTCATGAAACCCCAACAGTGGTATCGAGCCAACCTTAGGCGTTTTCGTGCGTTGAGTGATTTATAGTTCAAATATGTTTTGCGTTCTAATGGCCAATTTATTTTTATTAAGAAATCCGTAATTTGTTATAATTTATGTTTATATTTTGCAAATGTCACGCCCCGATCCTCAGGCACGCACACATCCTTCTCTTCTCATGTTGATTTTATAATGCGATATCCCAGGACAATGTATCGCCGACCCTTTTAATTTATAAGCACATGCGGAAGCAATTAAAATCCCCAGACAATAAAACGATGGGATAGAAAAGCAGGGCCATATTTTTCATATTGAAATTTATAACCAAACTTTTGTACATGACATCAACTAGAGAACTTCATAACTATTCACATCAAAAGGAAATCTCAAAATAAGATAAACTCTCAGCCATCCGGGCCGTACTCAAGGCCCCTCTCGAGATTATCTTCTTCTTTCAAAAATTCTTCTACTCAGGTTTCATTTCCGAGTTCTCCTTCTCAGATTCCTCCTCAGCTCCTCAACGGGGTCCTGAAATGTTTTTCCCCAAACTGGGATGAGACTACGTCTCAGCGAGTTCTACCCCACTAAGCCCAATTAGTAAACTATTATACTATAGGCCGCCTATACACGCATAGGGCGAAGACGTACCTTGGCCTCATATCCCACCCGCGAGTTAGTACAATTCATAATAGGCACCAAGTAATCGATCACTTATCGAAGCATCGATCAAATCGACCTAGTCGATTATATGCCAGGAAGACCATTCATGATCATCTCCATTCAATCATTCAATTCACAACATCCAACCAAGGCAATGAATCACATCAAGTCACACTCAGATCGAATAATCGATCAATCGACCTAGTCGATTACAAGTCAATCATACCATCTCATGGTCATTTCCAATCAATCTGCCCATTCACAACATCAGATCAAGCAATGATCAATCGACCTAGTCGATTACATATCAACAAGACCACTTCCGGTCATTTCAACTATTCCAATTCAATTCCCAATTATGAATCACGGTCCTTAGGACACAACTTAATTATAGGTGGTAATCATGGCCCCACCAAGCAACTTTCTTAGATTTAGTGGCATCACGGCCCCACCCGGCAATGCTATATGTAGTGGCATCACGGCCCCACTCGGCAATGTTATATGTAGTGGCATCACGGCCCCACGGCAATGTCAATGAATGCTATATGTAGTGGCATCACGGCCCCACTCTTTCATGTAGTGGCATCACGGCCCCACTCGGCAATGCTATATGTAGTGGTATCACGGCCCCACTCGGCAACTTTTTCAATATATTGGCATTATCAACCGATGCCCGGTTATTCTTCAAGTAATAACCAAAATTGTGCAATTTAGGAATAAATCCTAAAATCACTAATAAATCAATTTCTCACAAATTAAGCCTCAAATAAATAAACGAACCACACCATGACAATCAAGCATTTAAATTCCGGTACATCGGCCATCTCAAACCTAATTTCCGAAAATAATTAATTAATTAATTAATTTCGAAAATTAATTATTTAATATTAAAAATTTCGTTTAGCTCAAAATAAGGTCCAATTAAGACTTCACCACGGTCAAGCATAAAGGGCCATCCGATTGCCAGAATTAAATAATTATTTAATTAATTTCGAAAATTGATTAATCTTAAAAATTCAATTTAGCTTAAAAAAATAAAGTCCGATCAAATAAACGGACTTCGCCACAATCATCGCATAATATTCCGGTTGCACCATCTCCTTGAATTTTCGAAAAATAAATAATTATTTAATTTAATTCCGAAAATTAATATTTAAATGCCAAAAATCCCACTTAGGCCCGAATCATCAAATTGAAGCTCAATTAGGGGTTCGAAAATTCCCGAGACACTCCCAATAAATAGTAGACCACGTCTACTTGTTAATTGCACAATCAATTTATCTAAATCGCATCACAATTGACTAATAATTGCTAATTACTTCTAATCTAACAACCTAAACATAATTAATTAAAACTAAACCAACCTAAAGCATAATTAGCCAACTAATCCAGGATTAGTGAGATTACTCACCAAATCGCGCGCAAATCGGATCAATCCGACGGCGGCGACGCGAGGAACGATTGTTCCCAAAGCGGGCCTCGAGTTCGGGCCGGGAAACGACCCAAAACGACCTTGAACCAGCTGGAAACCCATTTTCTCGACTTCTCGATCGCGGCCGGAAGGGCGGATGAGGGCGGATCCGAGCTAGCCAAGGCCGGTGGAGGGCGAGGGGACTCCGACCAAGGTGGGCGCACGGTGGCGAGGAGGTGGCCGAACCGTGGACCGTAGATGGCCAAAACGAAGCCGAACGAGGCGGAACGGGGGTTGGGTCGCACGCCTGGGGACGGCGAGTGCGATCGTGAGGCGGCGGAGCGCGCGGCGTCGCGCGGGCGGCGGGCGGCAGCTCCGTGGCGGCGCGACTGGTCGCGGTTCCTTCCGGCGACGCCGACGCCGCTTACTTTCGCTGGTCCTTCGGTTCGCACCGCAAGAGGAGGGAGAGAGAGGCGGAGAGGGGGCGTGCGGTGAGGTGCGGCCAACCGCGGAGCAACGGCGGCGGCTTTGGCGGCGACGACGGCGGAGCTTCGCTTCTCGGTCTTCCGCTCCCATGGAGGTTTGGAGAAAAGGAAGAAGAAGATAGGGATGGATCCGTCGACGGAGGAGAGAGAGGGAGGAAGAAAATTTCAATTTCCCTCTTCCTCTCACACACTCTCTCTCTCTTAGGTCATCACAACTTGGCCCACCATGACCTCATATGATGTCACCTTCCACTCACCATTTCTTGACAATTATACCCATTCTAGAAGCCTTTAGATAGGCCAAAATGTGGGGGTATATGTGGCATACGAATTTCACTAGGTTTTCCCTCCAATTGGGCCTTAATTCCTCTTGAATTAAATCAAATTGACCCCCATTAATTTATGCAACACCTCATCATTCCAATTGGTATTTTTCCTTACCAATATAACCCACTTGCATTCCAACTTCACAATCCCTGGCTTCAACTGAACGAAAATGGCTCTATTTATCCAGTCGAATTAAAACCCGAAAATCTGGATGTCACAACTCTTTCCCTCTTATAAAAATTTCGTCCTCGAAATTTAAACTTTTACCAATCCTTATACAAAATGTGAGGGTATTGTCGTCTCATTGAGTCTCACTTTTTCCCACGCTAATCCTTCGGGTTTGTGGTGCTGTCTGACCATTTTGATTAAGGAAATCATCTTGGTACACAAACTATGATCTTTCTAAACCAACAACTGAACTGAGCTTCTCACATAAGACACGATGTCATCCACATCTGATCACTTTTTCTCGACTCTCTAGTAAATCTTCGAACCTCAACAATTCAAAATTTCTGACAGTTCTGAGCAGCCTTTACTCTGACACTGATCTAACAACTACAAATACTGATCACTGAGCTGACTCTGGACTTGAAATCTTCTGATTTCTGATTTCATCTCAACCGATTGAAATCCTGTACACTCTGCTTTGCACTGATTAAAAAGAAAATATCTCGACTGATTCAAAACTATGAATCTCTCGGTCAAGATCTCGATATAACAGTAATCGATCTTAGCAACTAATCACCGGTAATGACTTTGGCCCGAAATCTTTATTCACTTTCTTTTCTCCATTGAAATTGCACCTCTCGCTATAACACCGCTTAATAAAGAACCCTCGAAACTTTGCCAAATTTATAATCTCTGATTTAGATTCGAAATATAATTCATCCTCGACACTCCATGTCGGTGAATTATCCGATGCACACACATTTCTATACCCACATGACAAGACATAATCTTTAATTTCGAAATCGAACTTAGATTGGCGGTTAATTTCACTCCGACACGCTTTTAGTGTGACCTAAGCTACCGGGTAGTGTTCAGAGCTTTTTAGGACAAATGACCCGTGGTCGATTTTCTTCGAACCACAATGAACCCACTCGACACATTGGCGACTCTCGATTGTCGTGAAAATCTCAAAGGTTCAAATACGAACACAGGTACCAAAACGATAGAAACATCAAATTAGTAGGCCGATGAGAATTTTCCAATTTAGTGGAGTCACCCACGATCGGTCATTCATCTCAGTCGAGCCGATCTATTTCGATTTTAAATCGATTTTATATTGTGTCCGCAATGATCTCTAAAGATGAGCACGGCCGAGAAGTCGATCCATGGTCGAATTCTCAAGTCTATTTGCCTTAAGGTCCTTAATAACTCACCCAACTAGTCTAGTTATCTCATGAGTGGCCAACTCGAGAAAAACACCGTAATTGCATCGATGAAATGCCCAATTTATCTAATCGAAATCGAGTCCGAAATCTGGATGTCACACACTCAAAACAAGATCTATTCGTACTGTACCAAAGTAGACCAACTCCATCTATCGATCAACCACCATTCTCAAATGGTATCAGTAATCCCCTGAATCTTTAGTAAGCATATCACAATGTTCCATTGTGATATATTTCCATTTTCACTTGGGACTCTCAAGTGATGGTAAAATCCTCCCAATTCGCATTCCACTTACCGACACTTCGACGCTTTCAACCCGCTGCTAGCCGTATTTATCTTCATATAAGCTTACTAATCTAGCTCATGCCGATTTCGACTTACTTGCACCATCCGGACAAAGTTGCAATACTATAGCGAACTTCGACAAAATATTTTCCCGAGTGCTACACTCCCAGGTGCACTCAATTCCTCATGGAACCCGAACGTTCCATCCTCAGAAGTTTTAAAGTTAGATTCTTTCTTGCCAATATCCTCTTATAGATCTCCGAACATCTCTCGTCTTGTCAACTAGGTGCCGATTCTAACTCGAACATTTGGTTCAATTTTGAGGGTGGCTATAAAATTTAAAAGGTAGCTCGCCTCAAATTTGAAAACCCAATTTCAAAGTCTTTTCAAGTAAAGTCTACACTTTAGCTAGTCTATGCACAATTGAAGACTCTCGACTCAACACATTAATGACTCATTTCGTTCCTCCAAGGTGATATCCAATATCACTCATTATAGTTCTACCAAAATTCGGTTCACGACACCGCTTCGTATTCCACTTATTGGGGCTCAACCGGCGGAACGGTTGATACAACAATCTTCTCATGTTGTATCAATGCATACCCCGTCCTCTACAAGACACATCACTAAAGATTCCATGCTTTCCGAGCCAAATGAAAGTTTAGCACAAGTACGATAGTCAGATCTTATTTAAGCTTTGGAAACTATCCTCGTACTTGTCTATGCTGATGAATTTCTCCTCTTTCTTAAGAGATCAACCTCACGATGATGCCGATGCTGAAAATTCTTTCACAAACCTTCCATAGTAATCTGTCCAATCCCCACAGCTTTTGATCTCTAACATTGATGTCGATCTCCGTCCATAAACAACTGATTCGATCTTGGCTGGGTCCATGAAGATCCCTTACCCTGTAATCACATGACCATTCTTAGGGGCTCTCGTGATCCTCATCACTTAATGAACACCCTAGAACGTCGCTACATCACACGATCCCCATTGATCTAGGTATTCTTTGAACACTCGGTTTGTCAAATTTATGACAACGATCGAAGCATTCGTCGAATCAAATGGCCTTACATTATTCTCATAAGGACTAAATCAAGTGCGAAGTGTTGTCTTCGTATAACCTCCTTCCCGGTTCTCAATCGAAGATAACCTCGTCCTCAAGTCGATCCTTGAAGACATCAACATTCTTTATAACAAGTCACCCAATTGATCTTTGACAATGGTTGATGTATGATTGTAATGAACCATTTTCATTTCTCTTTCCACAAAACTGATGTTCCTTAAAACGATGCACTAATATGTATGAATTCCTCATTCATCAATCTTCACATCCGTACTTTCGGTTCTATCAATTCAAACAACAATACCTGGTAAGAAGCCTTCGAGAGTGGCTTTATGCTGGTGCTAACTCAATCATAATTTCTATCTCTTTCTCTGACGGCGGTCTGATAGTTCTAGTGACAACACATCTAGAATTTTGTAGACCACTGAGATGTCCTCCATCTCTAGTTCTCCAATCGGTCTTACCCAAGACACTCGCGCAAGCAACCTTGGTAACCTCCATCTAACAAACAAGTTACCTTCAAGTGAGAAGATTAACGAAATCAAGATTCTTTTTGACTCCCAATAACCTTGACCCTTTCACATGCTAATGGACTAAACTGGCTTACTCCATGATCGTGATTCATTATCACTAGATGCTCCATGAGCCCACACTATTCGTGTGGCATCAAACTCACACTTCAAGCAACTAGTCAAGCACAACTATTGCTAGTGATTCCCTCTTTCACTTTTACGTCAACAATTTAAGTTCTACCAACTCAAGACAAAACTTTGCTACGCACTTGCTCTAATAAAATCACTTCAAAGACATTCTTTCTTCGATCGATGCAAGGTCCATTCTACTCCCATTCCTTCCTTGCCAACGTAGCAATGTCTATGCTACCTTAGACTTCCACCGATAGTCCCTTCACTTGATGGCCATGTTGGTCATCAACACAACAGTTCTAGTCATACTCGAATTAATCGGATTTATCCATACTTCTTTCTACAATTTCGACACTTTTCGGTGCATCTTCTATCTTCTATTAGGCGAAAGCATGCACTCTTTCTGGTTGCCTCATCAGTCTGCTAGGATCACTCCCAACTAGATATCCCCGTTGGCTATACTCTAAACAATTTCGCGTCCTATGAAGGACATAATACCGATCTCCATCATCACGATTTCGATCTATTATGCTCGGCCGACTTGACTATCCCACCCTTCCTCGAGGGAGGAATAGAATACCTTTTCTCTCGACCTCGGATCTCGATCGATTCACATTTCGCTTGAACCGGATCTATACCTTGGCTCGAATGCAATGACTCGCCCCGATCACATCTCCAACGGATCTCAACAGCAAGGCGACAACAACGGTTGATAACGACAACAACAACAATGGCTTGATCCCGAGCTTCCGGCTCATCTAGTCCCAAGGAACACTAGCATCGAACGATCCTATCGAACTTAGGATCATTCGACGCCGTTACACTAGTACCAACTTGCGGTGGTACTCTTACACTCGAGCCGGGCCGAGTCAACACTCGCCACAACCACCTCGGGTACTGACCTTTGTCAGTGCATTATCCCGAGTCACAGAGGACATTGTCCTCTCACTAGGAGATCTCAACTCCTACTCGCTCATGGTTCAGTCTTTACACTGAAACCCGTCTTCCACATCCACACTGGATTAGAAGATGAGCGATCCTCACACGACAATCAATTCTAGCATCCAGCTAACACAGACATGCACCAACATAAATCTAAAGGCCTTTCCTACTAACTATCCCATGGTCAACGCTCCTTATCACTCCAATCTTCAACCTCGCTCTGATACCACTTAAACAGGTTGTCACGCCCCGATCCTCAGGCACGCACACATCCTTCTCTTCTCATGTTGATTTTATAATGCGATATCCCAGGACAATGTATCGCCGACCCTTTTAATTTATAAGCACATGCGGAAGCAATTAAAATCCCCAGACAATAAAACGATGGGATAGAAAAGCAGGGCCATATTTTTCATATTGAAATTTATAACCAAACTTTTGTACATGACATCAACTAGAGAACTTCATAACTATTCACATCAAAAAGGAAATCTCAAAATAAGATAAACTCTCAGCCATCCGGGCCGTACTCAAGGCCCCTCTCGAGATTATCTTCTTCTTTCAAAAATTCTTCTACTCAGGTTTCATTTCCGAGTTCTCCTTCTCATTCCTCCTCGGCTCCTCAACGGGGTCCCGAAATGTTTTTCCCCAAACCGGGATGAGACTACGTCTCGCCGAGTTCTACCCACTAAGCCCAATTAGTAAACTATTATACTATAGGCTGCCTATACACGCATAGGGCGTAAGACGTACCTTGGCCTCATATCCCACCCGCGAGTTAGTACAATTCATAATAGGCACCCAAGCAATCGATCACTTATCGAAGCATCGATCAAATCGACCTAGTCGATTATATGCCAGAAGACCATTCATGATCATCTCCATTCAATCATTCAATTCACAACATCCAACCAAGGCAATGAATCACATCAAGTCACACTCGAGATCGAATAATCGATCAATCGACCTAGTCGATTACAAGTCAATCATACCATCTCATGGTCATTTCCAATCAATCGCCCATTCACAACATCGATCAAGCAATGATCAATCGACCTAGTCGATTACATATCAACAAGACCACTTCCTGGTCATTTCAACTATTCCAATTCAAATCCCAATTATGAATCACGGTCCTTAGGACACAACTTAATTATAGGTGGTAATCATGGCCCCACCAAGCAACTTTCTTAGATTTAGTGGCATCACGGCCCCACTCGGCAATATCATATGTAGTGGCATCACGGCCCCACTCGGCAATGCTATATGTAGTGGCATCACGGCCCCACTCGGCAATGCTATATGTAGTGGCATCACGGCCCCACTCGGCATGTAGTGGCATCACGGCCCCACTCCAACTTTCAATAAGTGGCAATGCTATATGTAGTGGTATCACGGCCCCACTCGGCAACTTTTTCAATATATTGGCATTATCAACCGATGCCCGGTTATTCTTCAAGTAATAACCAAAAATTGTGCAATTTAGGAATAAATCCTAAAATCACTAATAAATCAATTTCTCACAAATTAAGCCTCAAATAAATAAACGAACCACACCATGACAATCAGCATGAAATTCCGGTCATCGGCCATCTCAAACCTAATTTCCGAAAAATAATTAATTAATTAATTAATTTCGAAAATTAATTATTTAATATTAAAAATTCTGTTTAGCTCAAAATAAGGTCCAATTAATCACCACGGTCATCAGCATAATTGGGCCACGGGCCAAATTGAATTTTCAGGAATTAAATAATTATTTAATTAATTTCGAAAATTGATTAATCTTAAAAATTCAATTTAGCTTAAAAAATAAAGTCCGATCAAATAAACGGACTTCGCCACAATCATCAGCATAATATTCCGGTTCCAGACCATCTCCCTTGAATTTT
Organism: Eucalyptus grandis; assembly: GCF_016545825.1. Lineage (NCBI taxonomy): Eukaryota > Viridiplantae > Streptophyta > Magnoliopsida > Myrtales > Myrtaceae > Eucalyptus > Eucalyptus grandis. The sequence continues at coordinate 53,837,889 of NC_052619.1, read as the reverse complement.
CGAAAAATAAATAATTATTTAATTTAATTCCGAAAATTAATATTTAAATGCCAAAAATCCCACTTAGGCCCGAATCATCAAATTGAAGCTCAATTAGGGGTTCGAAAATTCCCGAGACACTCCCAATAAATAGTAGACCACGTCTACTTGTTAATTGCACAATCAATTTATCTAAATCGCATCACAATTGACTAATAATTGCTAATTACTTCTAATCTAACAACCTAAACATAATTAATTAAAACTAAACCAACCTAAAGCATAATTAGCCAACTAATCCAGGATTAGTGAGATTACTCACCAAATCGCGCGCAAATCGGATCAATCCGACGGCGGCGACGCGAGGAACGATTGTTCCCAAAGCGGGCCTCGAGTTCGGGGCCGGGAAACGACCCAAAACGACCTTGAACAGTGCTGGAAACCCATTTTCTGACTTCTCTGATCGCTGCTGGAAGGGGCGGATCCGGGGCTGATTCGAGCTAGCCAAGGCCGGTGGAGGGCGAGGGGACTCCGACGGGTCGAAGTGGCGGCGCACGGTGGCCGGAGGTGGCCGAACCGTGGACCGTAGATGGCCAAAACGAAGCTGAACAGAGGCGGAACAGGGGTTGGGTCGCACAGCGAGGACGGCAGGTGCGATCGTGAGGCGGCGGAGCGCGCGGCGTCGCGCGGGCGGCGGTGCGGCAGCTCCGGTGCGGCGGCGTCCAGGCAGCTGGTCGCGGTTCCTTCCGGCGACGCTGGACGCTGCTTTACTTTCTGCTGTCCTCTGGTTCGCACCAGTAAGAGGAGGGAGAGAGAGGCGGAAGAGAGGGCGTGCGGTGAGGTGCGGCCAACCGCGGAGCAGCGGCGGCGGCTCCGGCTTCGGTGGGCGACGACGGCAGCTGCTTCTGCTTCTCTGGTCTTCCGCTCCCATGGAGGTTTGGAGAAAAGGAAGAAGAAGATAGGGATGGATCCGTCGACGGAGGAGAGAGGGGAGGAAGAAAATTTCAATTTCCCCTCTTCCTCTCACACTCTCTCTCTTAGGTCATCACACACTTGGCCCACCATGACATCATGTGATGTCACCTTCCACTCACAATTTCTTGTCAATTCTACCCCTTCTAGAAGCCTTTAGATAGGCCAAAATGTGGGGTATGTGTGGCATACGAATTTGCTAGGTTTTCTTTCCAACTGGGCCTTAATTCCTCTTGAATTAAATCAAATTGACCCCCATTAATTTATGCAACACCTCATCATTCCATTGGTATTTTTCCTTACCAATATAACCCACTTGCATTCCAACTTCACAATCCAAAATTTTGGATGTCACAGTTTAGTATTTCAATTGTTGATGAACGAAATTGAAGGAGCCATTTATCCAAAGTTCAAAATTGAAGAAAAAAAACCCATATTATTAAAAACGTGCATGTTAAACCGTTAATGTGCAAAGTGAGACTATTAATAACGACCCAAATCTCCTTACAAAGAATATTAAGTCGAAACGGGTTTTGGACTCGAGGCCTTCCATCGTCGTGGTTTTGATCCAATATTATAGTGGTTAACTAACCGGTTATGGATACATAGGGGTTAATTACCATTTATAATATTGACCACTCCATTATGCATATGATGCTGTAGGGTTGGAGCCAAATGATTTCTAATAACTGTAGTCAGGGAATCATTTGTGTTTTCAATTCTTGCATGAGACGATGGGCTAGACTTAACTATGATCATGATGCCAATAACCTAGGTGAGGCTTTCATGGTCTAGAGGCCGAAAGTTATGATTGGGACTCGCATATGATGCGTTGAACAAGCTAGTTCACTCACTAAGTTCATAGGACACCAATAACCTAGGTGAGGTGAACTTTGGGCTAGTGGGACTCCAATCCCCACTAGTAATCTTTACCCAACAAAGATTACCGCTTCCCATCTTAAGGAGTATGAGATTCGAATATAAATTTAGTGGGAGGATCTATTTCATTTAAAGGCCAAAATGAAATAGTTACTTTTGAAAGATACAATGGCTAACAATTTATTTTCTGCAAAGATATATTATTCTGAAAATGGTGACCACAAACCCACTCGCTTCTATACTTGACAAGAATTGTTTGATTGGACCCAATTTCACTGATCAAGGAGGAATTTGAGAATTGTTCTCAATTCAGAAAAATTAGGTATGTGCTTGATGAAAATATGCCAGCCTCCTTTCCCGAGGGTGGGACCCAAGAGGAACGTGTCACTTATGATAAGTGGCATGATGATGACTTAAAAAAGTTAGGTCATATATGCTTGCTTCGATGAATAATGAATTACAAAAGAAGTATGAATCTATGGAAGTTGCTAGGTCGATCATTTTACATTTAAAAAGGAATACTTTGATGAGAATGGTCGAACCTCTAGATATGAGATATCTAAGGCATTGTACCGTATGAGGATGGCTGAAGGATCACCGCTAATGATCATGCTTTGAAAATGATCCGGCACATTGAAGAATTGGCTATGCTGAATCTCGTTATGGACAATGAGTTAGCTATGGATTTGATCCTCTAATCTTTACCCGATTCCTTCTCTGGTTTTGTCCAAAACTTCCACATGCATAAGATGGAGAAAACTCTTGCTGAGTTACATAGCATGCTGGTAGTTTATGAGAAGTGAAAATGTAGCATAACACGAGGCCAAATCTAGTGGCTATGGCTAAGGCTTCTTCTTCAAGGGGTAAGACTATTTTAAAGAAGAATAAATGGAAGAGGCCTGCCAAACTTGTTGTGCAACCAAACCCAATATTGATAAGGGAAATGTCATTCTTTGTGGTGTCAAAGGGCACTGGAGGAGGAACTGTAGGAGGTACCGCGACTTGAAGGTCAAGCCCAAGAACCAACCTTATGAAGGTATGGTGTCTATGCTTATTGAAACTAATCTATGGTTAGTCTTTGAATCCAGCTCATGGGTTCTAGATTCTGCTGCATCTCACATATTTGTATGTCTTTTGCAGAATCTGGAAATAAGCGAGATGCTAGGGCGAAAATGAGATTGTTCCGACGTTTGCCAATGGAGCAAGAGTTGCTGCATTAGCTATAGGGACTTTTCATTTATGTTTGCCTTACTGGACATGTATTGGTTTAAAGAACTGTTTGCATTATAAGAATGCTGTTAGGAACATCATCTCTATACCTCGTTTGGGTAAAGAGAATTATGAATTTTCTTTTTCGATGATGTATGTTCTATTTATCATATTAGAATATGTGTTGGTTCTAGCTTATTAACCAACAATCTTTATACCATTACAATGTCCGGTAATGCGATTACCAATGTCAATAAGTAAAATAGAATTGATATAAATGCCATAACTTTAATAAACGCCCTAGAGACGGTCCAAATAAAAAGTATGTTTGGCATATCCGATTGATCATATTGGAGAAGACGAATTAACAAGTTGAGTAATGATGGATACATTGATCCTTCAAATTTTGAGTCATACTCAACTTGTGAGGCTTGTCTTCTAGGAAAAATGACCAAAGCGCCTTTGTGGGACAAAGTGCAGCTGCTGACATATTAGGGATAATACATACGGATGTATGTGGACCAATTAGTGAAACTGCTAGAGGTGGCTATAATTACTTCATTACCTTCACCGATGATCAGTCACCGGTATGGTTATTTATACCTTATGAAGTATACTCTGAATCCTTTGAAAAAGTTCAAGAATTCAAGGCTGAAGTTTGAGAAAAACAGGAAAATGTATTAAGGCTCTTGATCAGATCGATGAGGTGAATACCTTAGTACTGAATTCCTAGACTTTCTTAAAGAGAAATGGCATTTTATCACAATGGACACCTCGGAACTCCAGAACATAATGGTGTATCTGAGCGAAGAAATCGTACTTTATTAGATATGGTACGATCTATGATGAGTTACACCGATTTGCCAATATCCCTTTGGGGATATGCCCTTGAGACAGCTGTATATATGCTGAATAGAGTGCCATCCAAATCTATTTCCAACTACGCCCTATGAGATATGGCATAGTAGGAAACCTGTCTTAATTATATTAAGATTTGGGGTTGTCCGGCTTTTGTGAAAAAGCTGAAAATGGAAAATTGGAGGCAAGATCTGAACAAGGTCGCTTCTTTGGATATCAAAAGGAAACTCTTGGATATTATTTCTATTTTCATTCAGACCAAAGAATTTTGGTATGCAAGCACTTCTTTTGGAGAATCAGTTCATCCAAGAAAGTGGTGCTGGGCGGAAAATAGTCTTACAAGAAGAAAAATAATGAAGTACCAAACAATAGGTTGTCTGCCAATCCAGGTTCGGTGGGAGCTTGATACACAACCTCTTAGGAGAAGTGCGAGAACGTCTCGCCCACCTGCTCGTTATAGACACTCGGTTGATCATATTGAACCATTATTCATTGTGAATGATAGTGATCAACCCGGTGATCCTAAAACCTATGAGTAGGCCATGTTGGACATCGATTCTCGTAAATGGCTAGAAGCCATGAAACCGAAATGGATTCAATGTATTCCAATGAGGTCTGGACCTTGAATGACCTGCCTGTGGTATTATACCAATTGGCTGTAAATGGATATTCAAGAGGAAGATAAATGTTGAAGGTCAAGTGGAACTTACAAAGCACGGGGCTGGTGGCGAAAGGATATCGTCAAAGAAGGAATTGATTATGACGAACTTTCACCTGTGTGGCCATGCTAAAATCCATTCGGATTATGTTGGCTATAGCCGCACACCTTGATTATGAGATATTCCAGATGGATGTCAAAACGGCTTTTCTAAATGGTTTTCTGAGTAGAGGACATCTATATGGAACAGCCACGGGGTTTTGAATCCAATAGTGAAAACGGAAGGTGTGTAAGCTTAAGAGAATCCATTTATGGACTCAAACAAGCCTCCGGAAGTTGGAATATCCATTTTGATGAGGTAGTCAAATCGTTTGGCTTCATCAAAAATCCGGATGAACCTTTGTATATAAGAAGATCGGTGGGAGTGCAATTGCATTTTCTGGTTTTGTATGTCGATGATATACTTTTTGATTAGAAAATGATGTACCAATGATATCATCGATAAAAAAACTATTCTTGTCACAGAAATTCTCCATGAAAGATTTAGAGAGGCAACCTACATTTTAGGTATCAAGATCTATAGAGATAGATCAAAGACGATTGATTGGCCTCTCACAATCTACGTAGACAAAGTGTTAACACGGTTTAACATGCAATGTTCCAAGAGAGGATTATTGCCTTTTAGGCAAGGGAGTAAGATCTTTCTAAGGAGATGTGTCCAACACTTCGAAGAAAGAGAGCTGGATGGCAAAGATACCATATGCATCCGCCATTGGAAGCATAATGTATGCTATGCTATGTACTAGACCTGATATTGCATGCTGTAAGTATTACTAGCGGAATCAGTCCAGGGATCCAAGAGAAGAGACTTGGATAGTAGTCAAGAATATTCTTAAGTACTTGCGAAGGACTAAAGATTTATTCTTGATATATGGAGAAGGAGAGTTTAAAGTTGTAGCTTATACTCGATTCTGATTTTCAATCGGATCCTAATGATTATAAGTCTACGTCTCGGGTTTGTCTTTACATTCAATGGTGGTGCAGTTAGTTGGAAAAGTTCCAAACAAAGTATAACTGCCGATTCCACCAACGAGGCGAGTATGTTTTCCTGGGCGGCAAAGGAAGCCGCTTGGATGAAGAAGTTTATTTATGAACTTTGAGTGGTTCTTCGATTGAGCAACCCGATTATATTGTTTTTGTGACAACAATGAGGCTATAGCTCAAGCTAAGGAACCAAGGTCTCACCAAAAGTCAAGCACACCGAGAGACGCTTCCATCTCATCAGATAAATTGTTGGGAGAGGTGATATCACCTTGCAGAAAATTGCCTCAGTAGAAAACGTGGCAGATCCCTTCACTAAGGCCTTACCTCAGTCTTCTTTTGAAAGACATATTGACAAAATGAGTTTGAGGTACCAGACAAGTTGGCTTTAGTGCAAGTGGGAGATTGTTGGATGTATGCCCTAAAGCTGCTATGTATGGTTACATATTAGGGATTTAGGTTTGTACTTTTATTATTACTATTTAATAATGGCAATGGCGTATTTATTCATTTGTCCAATTATTTTATATTGATGAATGATTCCATAAGATCAGTTGCAACTAGACCTATCCTTGAGACGTCTAGAATATATGACGGAGTTCATGGTTAGATTGAATCTTTAAATCGTTCCGGTCGATGGATTATTAGTGGATATTAATAATCCGTTGAGACTGGTGTGTTCTTAACCCCCATTAAGTATTGGATACTTAAAGGAATGATGAGTCACATGTCATTGGGTATTATGATGCCCGAGTTAGAACACGGGTGTTTTGTATTAGACAAATTCACTGAACGTGACGCATATGGAACGATTAGCGACATGGAAAGCTTTTAGCATGGTCAATGTCTAATTGTTCATGCTTTGGTCTTGTGTAAATAATCCTTAGACACAGGGCATAGTGTTAACTTGTGTATTGAACAACTATGGTTCACGCAGTGCACATAATGCCGGGTCGTTGATGTTGGGATATAATACGGAAACGATGTGATCTTGCAATTACGTCAACGCGAAATCGCCAGAAAATAAGCGAGAAAAATAAGGACACCAGAAATTTCGTGGTTCGGTCCGAGTATGGTACCCTCGTCCACGGGGAGCTTGACTGCAAATAATCCCGCTAAAATCGGAGAATCGTATTTATAATCGCTCAATCGCTCAGTTGCTTCCTGCACCTAAATCTCTAACCTCAACCCCTAAGCGTATAAATAACAACTCGCTTTGCATAAACTCACGGCACAAAAATTACGCGCATTCAAAGCTTCAACGAAACGCTCTACGCACGTCAAACAAGAACAGCGTCTTCACGTACGTATCCCCTCTCTCGTAGGCTTCAGCAAACGGCATGGACGTGCGGCTCCTGCTTCAGAGGGTTTTCGGCGTGCGTCTTTTTCTCGTAGTTCTTCAGCCGCGCGCCTTACAAAAAAAAAATACATCTTCTGTGAGAGAGTAGTGTGTGCCTGTGTCAAAAAAGTTTGACCCGGGGCCCACTCTACTAATTTCACGCGCAGGACTTCTTGCCATAAGGAATTGGTCACGCGCAGGACTTCTTGCAATAAGGAATTGGGCGGCAAGGATTCAAAAGAAATAGGAAACCTGGGCCCACCGTGGATAACATCTTTTAGCGACAATTCCGAAAGAAGGAATTTGTATACCGTGTGCCCATTTATTTATTTTATATTTCCTCTTTTCCAGCGAAAACTCGAGACATAATTTAACAATTCTCCACCTTGGCTCGATATTTGAAACCAAGTTATAGTGCTCATCATCCATGCTGTTCTCCCAACGACCCTACGCGCCACAGATAATAGAGCTCAAGCAAAGCTTGAGCTTCATCACGTAAGCACTTAGTCATCATGTCTGCGTTATCCGTAGCAATCTTTTTAACAATAACAATACCCTTAGCTAAGACATCTCGAATGAAGTGGTACCTGATGTTGATATGCTTCGTTCGCTTGTGATAAACTGGATTATACGCAAGTATATCGCACCTTGGTTATCACAAGGTATATCCACACTTTTATGTTCTAACCCAAAGTCCGAGAGCAAACTTTGTAACCATATCGCTCTTTCGCTACAAAAGTTAATGCCATGTACTCGCCTCTCGCCGAAGACAAGGCAATGTGATCCTATAAGGATGCTTTCCAACTAATCGCACCACCCGCTAGCGTAAACATGTACCCTGCTAAAGACCTGCAATCATCCAAGTCACCGGCATGATCCAAATCCACAAAACCAGTGGTCTCATTGCCATTGCTGTCCCTCCAAAGATACTATACCCACGGCTGTTGTCCCCTTCAAATATTCGAGGATCCACTTCACAGCCTTCCCAATGAGCTTTACCAGACGCTTCATATAGCGACTAACCACGCTCACAGCTTGTGAAGTATCAGGCCTAGTGCACATCATAGCATACATAATATTACCCATGGCACTAGAATAAGGAACACGGGACATATGCTCCTCCTCCTCCTCGATCATGATAATTTATCTGAAAGTTTAAAGTGCTTCGCTAAAGGTGTACTTATAGATTTTGCCGACTGCATGTTAAAACGTGCCACAATCTTCTTAGTGTATTTCTTTTGAGACTGACGAAAAACTCCTGCAAATCCTGTCACGCAAAATCTCCATACCCAAAATTTTCTTTTGCAGCACCTAAATCTTTCATCTCAAATTCAGCATTTAACTGTCTCTTCAGCACATCAATATCGACATATTCTTAGCCGCTATCAGCATATCATCAACATATAAGAGTAGATAAATCAAAGAACCATTCTCCAATCTCCTAAAGTAAACGCAGCTGTCCATCTGACTTTTCAAGTAGTCTTGACTAGCCATAAAAGCATCAAAACGTTTATACCACTGCCTAGGAGACTGTTTCGCACCATACAAAGATTTCTTTAACAAGCAAACATGATCTTCCTTACCCGGAATAGCAAATCCCTCTGTTGCCTCATGTAAATCTGCTCCTCCAACTCACCGTGAAGAAACACTTTCACATCTACGCTCTAACTCGAGATCCTCGCGAAATAACTAAGGCAAGTAAAACACGAATAGAAGTATGTCTTACCACAGGAGAGAACACCTCATTGTAGTCAATGCCCTCACGCTGTGTATATCCCTTCGTCACAAGTCTTGCCTTATACCTCGCTGCCTCAACACCGGGAATGCCCTCTTCGTTTAAAGACCCATTTATTTCCAACAATCTTTTGGCTTGGGTACTTTGACCAGCTCCCATGTTCGATTTCGATGGAGAGATTCCATCTCTTCACTCATAGCCCCTAGCCACTACGACGACTCCGAACTAGCTATCGCCTCGAGTAAGACGAAGGCTCATCTATCTCCACCTCATCTCCTACAGTCAATGCATAAGCAATATCGTATAACCATAACGTACCGGTGGTTTAATTTGCCTTCTCTCTCCGCGGCTATAGTCCGTCGCGGCTTGTTGTTCACTATCACCGACTTCAGAAACCGCTTCATCTCGTAGTCTCAACCTCTCGTTACCTTCGAGGTCTCCGAGCTCCACCAAGCTCCACCTCACTTATGACACCATGATCTGTCCTCGCTGGTTGTGTCTCGTAACCCCTCTGGAAGCATTGCGGCTCGTCAAGATCACATCTCTACCGATTAGAAAACCGTGATCCGGGATCGTGCACCACAACCGGTAGCCTTTCACCCCATGTGCATAACCCGAAATATGCACTTTTCGCCCGGCTCAAGCTTACAATCACTCGCATGAGCATACGCAGACATCCGAATATTCGTAATCCGGAATAATCAACGGTTTCCCCAACCATACTTCCTCGGAGTCTTCCACGATAGCGACGATGGAGATCGATTTACTGTAACATGACATATTCATCGCTGCCCAAAATTCCTGCCAAGTCTTGCATAAAGCATGCATCGAGCTCGCCAAGCAAAGTCCTGCTTCCGTTCTGCCACGCCATTCGCTGTGGTGTCCTGAGTACCGTGTGGTGTCTTACAATACCTTCTTTCGTAGAACTCGGTAAAATCTTTACCACAACTCCATGCCATTATCGCTTCTCGTGCACTTGATTTGCTTATTAGACCGCTTCTCAATCAATGCCTTAAATTTCTTGAACCGATCAAACACGTCATATTTGTGCTTCAAAAATATACCCATACCTTCCCGAATAATCGTCGATAAAAGTCAGCATATATCGGGCACCTCCTTTCGAAGGAACCGAAGACGGCCCTTACATCCGAATGAATATATTCAATCGGTCGTTTGATCGAATGAATAGCTGTTGTAAACTTAACTCGTGCCGCTTCCCATAGATGCAAGTGCTCACATAAGTCCAGCTTTCCTGTTTTCGACCACTCAACAACCCCTTTCACTCGCATCGTCATCATACTGCCTCACTCATGTGCCCCAAACGCATATGCCATAATTGAGTCAAGTTAGAGTCGACTCACCCGATGAAACAAGAAGATTTCCAAATACGGTCTCTCCCGCAGATGATAGAGAGTATTCACTTTCTTCCCTTTCATCACCATAGCACCTCGAGAGATCTTCAATACTCCACCTTCAGCGGTGTACCTACACCCGATGTCATCGAGTGTCCCTAGAGAAATAAGGTTCTTCTTGAGCTCCGGTACATGCCTCACATCTGTCAATGTGCGCACCACCCCATCGTGTTCGAATTGTCCCTATCCCCATAGCCTTGCTGCTGCATTATTCGCCAAAAGAACCCTACCACCATCTGCAGCTTGGTAAGTAGTAAACCAGTTCTTATGAGGCGTCATGTGATAAGAACACCCCGAATCTAGCACCCATTCGTCCCGGGAATGCATAGCACTACACATAAGACAGATTCGCATCACTAGTGCTCCTCAAGAACGCTGCCACACTACTTGTAGCATTTTGCTTATCAACTTTATTTCTCCGCTTTGGATATCTTCCCGATGTGCTCCCTCCTCGTGACACTCAAAGCACTTCACGCGTCCTTTAGACTTTCTATGGCGTGATTTTGATATGCTTTTTACCTCACTGCTAGGCTCTCGATATTGTTCTCACCCCGAATCAATGCTGCTTGCGCTGTCCCTTCGGGCCAGACCGTCATCTTGCAACCGCTCGCCACTTAGAGAATAAGGCGGACTTACCTCTTCGAGGTAATTGTAGTGACGCCCTGCAACAGCTTGACCGCAAAGTGCTCCCATGACTGGGTAAAGAGGCTAACAATCCTCTGTCCTTCGGCCCTTAGGGTTTTCAGTCCGTGGGGGCCGAGGATCGATCGGAGCCGTTGGATGGTTGATCCGAGGGTCGCAGGAGGGAGCAAGACCGTCACTTCGCTGGTCTTCGCGTGCGTTGACTTCGCGCTGCCAGCTCTGGGCCTCTGGCGGCTGCGGACAGGAATTACCCGTTGGGAATAAATGCTTGTTTTGGCAAATTGCCCCCGCTCTCCCATTTCGACTTGGAAAATCTTAAAATAATATTTTGCACCTTACCGCACTTATTTTTATAATTTAAATTCATTATTTCTAGTAAATGACTTTTTAAAATGGTACGATTCTTCTATTTTCTTGAAAATTATTATTACCCAAATAATGTCTTTTCTTCTTTGAGTCCAAAATCGTGTCTCGTGCATACTTGTTAATAAGATGTTGGTAGTCCAACCAAAAAAGACAAACAAGGCTTCAATAGAGCTCGTATTTTGAGCTATGAGTTGACCACAATTTTTCCTGCTAACACAAAAGATTTGGAATTTATACATATAATATAGAATGTGTGAATTGTAGAATTTTGTTGGAATCATCATAATATAAAGTATATGATTTGGAAATATATGAAAGTTAGAAGGGCATGCATGTTGAAGTGAAAGATGCCAAGTATGATTGAAGGAAAATTAAGGATGACTTTTGTTATTTTTTCGACATGGAAAAATGCTCAATAGGTTAAGCATGTCAATGTTTTAAATCAACTACTCTTTATTTTTCATCCTGTTATATATTTTATATTAAGATTTTGTTTGTTTCGCAAAAATAAATAATTTTCCAAATACATTCCTAAAAATGATGTTTTGCATCACTCGAAATAATTAGTTAATGAAAAAAAAATTATTATCAAAATAATTTGTATCTTAATTGTGGATAATGAAAATATTTTATTCATCTTAAAAGTAATACAAGCGATCATTTTAAGAAAACATTTTTCAAATAATTCATAATTCTTGAAATAAATAAAGCCTAAAATATCAATGTCTCTCTCTTTAATCCTGAATAGTTTTTTCTTACTAATGTTTCCCTCTCATGGAATTGCATGTAACTTCGATGTCATATCGCAATAATAACGTATTTAGAAATCCTTTCTTGACCAGTAATTTCGATAAGGTTTATTACAAAAGAAAAAGGAAGGATGCAAAATAATTACAATCAAAAAAAGAAGAAGAAGAAGCATATGGATTGGAGTAAACTATGATATTGTTTTGACAAAAGCGAGAGAGAAGAATGAAAGATAAAGCGCCATGATTTTAATATTCGTTTATGTATTTAAAATTGAATGTAGAAGGGTACAAGTTAGGAAAATTTTGTTTAAGAAAAGCATCAATCCTTCAAATCTTTTTTTATCCGGTCATTTAATTATTTTTGCTCAAAAGTTAGATAAGGTATGTACCGGCAACAACATGAACCGTCACAATGTCCCAAAAGACCAAAAACTAAAATAAAATAAAATAAAATAAAGGTGAATACCATATAAAATCTAAATTATGTTCACTACTACACAAGTGCCCCAAAAAATTTGTATCACCAAAAACCCTAAATTTACCAACTATGACACAACTACTCTAAATTTGCGATGTCACATATACCCTTTATTTATAGATCCATTCGAGGTATATTTGTCACATTGATTTAAGTTTTAAGTTTTTATGACACAAAAAAAAAAGTTTTGGGTATTCGTGTTGCAATTGGTAAGTTTTGGATTTTAGTAATGCAAAAAATTAAGAGTATTTGTATTATAGTGGGCATAGTTTGAGGTTTTTTTTTTTTTTTTAGTATTAAGCAAAAATAAACAACAACATAAAAGTGGGAAATTCCCATCTTATTAAGGTTATTAAAATCCCGTGTAGAGAAACCTCGATACATATTAACTTGCTCTTGCCGAAGAGATTGCCGTGTTATTGACAATGCTGGAGGGAATAATGTACTCTAGCAACAATAATTTGTAAAGATTAAAAACTCTTCAAAGGGATTGGAACTATTGCTTTTCCGCTCAATAGGTCGATGGCTACCACAAGTTATTTTGCACCCTTGAATAAATTTTAGGTGAATAGCGGCTGCTTGTTGGAGCTAAATTACTCATTCACTTATTCACTTTTTCCCCCTTTTTTTGGGTCGCACCATTATGACTATGGTTTTTGATCGGAAAGGAGAGTCTCACCGTGAGACTCCCTTTTCAGTCTAGACCCGTTAGTATACGTTAAGACTTTTTTTTTTCTTTCCATTCAATATCTATTGTCACACACTGAGATGCCCTTTTCAATCTCGACTTGTTATGACACGGTAAGACTTTATCATTTCCGATCCATATCCATTGTTACACCATGAGATCCCTTTCAGTTTAGACCCATTACTACACGATAAGACTTTACCTATTTTTACAGAGTGAGACTTCCATTTAGTCGAAACCTCTTTTTACATGGTGAAACCTCTTTTTAGTCGAAATCCATTTTTATGTGGTGAACCTATTTTTACACGATGAGACTTTCCTTTATGGTCAAAAACCATTACCACAATGGGGCGACTTAAAAAAAAAAAAAAAAAAGGTGAATAAGTCACATTTTCATTACCCGTTAGCAAAATTGGAGTGTCATCTAATCTTTGAAAGAAACTACTTCAAGCTTTCTTTCAAAAGAGAGGCAACTATTGATATTTGAATTTTTTTCAACGTTTTAAATATCCATTTATTTTGCAAAAATATAAAAAAAAATTATAAAAAAGATAAAAATTAAATAATTAATTAGAAATAAATAATGAAAAATTTTAAAAATGATTACGAAAATGAAATAAAAAAAAAATGAAAAGATGAAAATAATGAAAACGAGTGAGTCATCGTGTCTAGCTAACTTGGCTAACTTTTCGGCTCACCTTTCCTTAACCCAACTGTCCATGTTCTTCTTAAGCCCAATTTTCCATCTCTTCTTTGGACTTCACAATTTGAGCCCAAGAAAAAAAAGGCCCGGCACTAGCTTTTCCCCCTTTCCTTCATGTGCTGCTGTTCTCTCCATCAAGCATGATGACGGTGATCGAACCAAAGGAGGACACGTCAAAGCAGCGCCTGTGACGCAAAGGAAAGAAACAGCATGTGACGTGTGAAAACCTAGGTGTTCTAGAAGGTGTGCAAGCTAGCGCGAGGGAAAGAGAGCATAACAAAAAGATTCAAAAAGGTAGGTGAGGAGGAAGTGAGAGTGAGGGGAAGCTCAAATTGGGGGAAAGAGAGAAGGGCGATCACTACTCAGGGGGAGAGACGTTCAACCATGGACGCTCGTTGAGGAAAAAGGCGATCATTCGACTATTGTAGGAGAGTTCTCTAGACAAAGGAGATGGGCGGAGCTAGAGAGTGGGAGCTGAAGAAAAAGCTTTGCTAAAGAAAATCGGGCAAAAGAAATGAAGCCATAAGAAGAAATCTCGAAGTTGCAGAATTTTCAACTAGGAAGAGAACCAAAGAGAGAAGAGTCGAAGTAGACTCAACTTGAGGCGGAACAATAGACAAATGAGCTGCTCGAAAGAGAGCAAGGGGCCTCGGCCAGAGGGTTTGCAGAAGGAGAATCAAAGAAAGAAGAGAGGTAGGTTGGCTAAGGGAACTTTAGCCATGGAAGAGCTGGGCTGAAGAGAGGTTCCAAGGAAAAAGGAAGAGGAACACACGAATCACGACCTGGGTAAAGGAGGATGATCTAAACGGAGAAAAAAAAAAAGCCAGTGAGGCACGCCACGCAATGCCTCCGGTGTCTGCCAATGACAGGCGTCGTTGATCGCTGGCCAAAACTATTCACCATCGCGTGACCAGTCATCCCTTCTTTGTTCCCAAGTATAAGAGTCCGAGGTGAAGAAAAGATTAAAAAAAAAGAGAAAAGAAATGAAAAGGAGAGGAAAAAGAGAAAAATCAAAAAAAAAGAAAAGAATAAGGAATGACTGTGGGCTGGCTTGCATGGTGGGCTGAGGAAGAGAGAGGCTTAGGGATTGTTTGTTGTTGATTAAGTTTTTTTTTTAGAGTTTGGGCCGAAATATTAAAAAATGAGGGAAGCATTCTTGGGTTAATTTATTTATTTCTTAGTGGGCTTTTAGGATTAATATTTAAAGTTCAACCCGATCCGATAGGATTCGGGTTGGTTTAGTTGGGTCGGATCTCTTGATTCAGCCCGAATTTCTATATGTTAATATTGAAAAATATTGATAGTAATAAAATAAATATTAAAAATTAAAAAATTAGAAAATTAAAAATTTAGAAAATGATATAAAATTTTAAATTTTTTAGAAAATAAAAAAAAAATATTTAAAAATTAGAATATTCAGAAAATAATTAAAAATTTAGAAAGTTCTAAAAATTAGAAACGTTCAGAAAAAAAATTAGAAACCCTTAGAAATTGAAACCCAAAAAATTGGATAAGCCTTTAAGACTTTACAATAGGGTTTTTTGTTTTGTGTTGTTTTGTTCTCATTTTTAGGGACAATATTAGGATGCCCATATGCTTTCCTTTCCAATTAGAAATGATTGTGCATTTCAATATTTTGGGCGCTATTTTCCTACTTTAAAATAATTAGAACAAACCTTGGATTTTTTTGGATAGGTTGCTATAGCGTTAATTAGAACATGATCGAGTTAGGAACGGATGTTAGTCTTAGGGCTAATGTAATCGAGTCCACAAGTCTTGAATCTCTAGTTACGTAAATAGCAAGATATTCTCCCGTATCACACTAGGCTTCTAGCCTACCCAAAAAAGCTAATGGCAACTCCTTTTTAAAAATATTCGTAAGCTTAATTGATTTAAAATTTTAAACGCATGATATCATGCGAGGTATGAGCTTGGGAGAATTTGAATTAATAGACGGACGTTGGCTCAAAATTGACAATACCCTAAACCTAATAACTCCCTAGTTGCGAGAGGGTTAGGTTGCCATGATAGCGAAGAAAAAATGATAAAATGAGTGACATCCTACTTGAATGGTAGGGCAAAATAAGAGACATCATGTTTCCATCAGGGTTCTCTAATAAATGCTTGGCTAGTTACCAAATAACCTCCTTTGCGTAGCAGCATAAAAAATAGTAGTCAACATGGCATATCTTATATAAAGATTCAATAAGTGGCAATTTTAAAATAATGTATTCTCGATCCTTATCATTCCTCCATTGGCAGGAGCAAATAGAGTGTTAGTGAAAATGAAATGTCTATTAAACATGCACATGTTAGATTCTTACCAATTCATATTAAGCAGCTATGATCCCAACATCGAGCACATTTAAGGGCGTGAATGACAAATTTTCTAGAAAGAAATCGATTTCTATTCCTGGATTAGTTTTTAAGCAAAGAAACACGTTTCATAACAATTCAAAATTTTGTTTATGGAATATGTATTCATTTGATAATAAAATAAAAATTCTATTATTAGGGCCGGCGTTGACAGCCACGGTCTAGTGACGGGTAAGGGGTAGCGAGCATCGAGTAGCCGACGTCCGGTGATCGGTGGCAGGTCCGACATTCTACTAGCGACGAGTGGGCAACAAACGGTGAAGAAAGTGAACAATAAAAAGAGTTTTCATTTCTCACTTTTGTTTTAGAAATAGAAAAGCTAAAAAATTTAGTTTCGACCTCTGCTTCAAATTTATTTATAGAATAATAAATCTATTTCAAAAATAGAAAAATGAAATTGCATTACTAAATGGATTTCTGCTCCAAACTTGTTCCGGGTAAATTAGACCACCTCAACAATTGTTCATGTCAAGTTCTTCATTTTTTAAACGCCATTTGGGATTGTTTCAAGCTTTTACTCATTTCAAGTTCTCTAGAATGTTTGTATGGTTCGGTTCGGAATAGGTCTATTTCGGTTTTCATTTTAGTTTTAGTTTGCTTTCAAAGTGGTTTCAAATTTGATGCATTGAATTTGAATCGACGGTCAATAGTTTTGAAATAATTTTGTGTATATTAATGCTATATCTTACTTATAATTGCATGGTTCACGCTGCGTTGTGTTTAGGTTCATTTAGGATTCAAGTTTCTTCAATTTCCGATCGACTTGGTTCAGATGGATGAAATACTTGTATTCTTGAGTTATTTCCGACATGAGTCATGTCGATTATAAAATGGGTTCGTCAATTTTCTTTTCGAATTTGTTTTGAAACAGAGATCGATATGTGGGCTTTTGAGGAGTTGATCAATTCTTATCACGAATACATAAGAGAGTTAAATTCGTGGAATGCATAGTTTTAATCTCTTTTTGAGGCATATGTTAAAGAAGATGGAGTTCTCTGAATTTTGTATGTGGCACCTTAAAAGCAGAATGCTAGATTAGAGAACTCAATCTACCCTCAATGAACTAGAAATTGCCACCATCCTGGTTTTTGAAAAATGCTAGGTATATTAAGATTACCATGATAGATTATTTGAAGATTGATTATTACTCACTAGTTTATGATATTGCATTATCTCTAGTTCCTCTTGTCTCTGACCACCTATACTTTGACATCGAATCGAAATGTCGAATGTAGGAAGGTGATCAAATAGCACTCAAAGCTGAAACAAAAGCTATGTATATGTGTTCTTGACAGATCTGGTTTATGAGAAAGAGTAGAAGCTAAGGATTATGATGAAAATGCATGGGCTTGGTGATGGACCATTTTGGCTGATTTCCTATGCTTGTTTTCTCTCCTTATCTTCAATCTACATGATGAATCGATTATCTTATCTTCTTTGAACTTGATTTGCTTTGATCTGCAAATTCGTATATCTGATATATAATTTTCTGTTTTGGCTGAAACGAGGTGTTAGATAAGGTTTTTTTTGACTCCGAGCCCTTCTAGACATATAAAATACAATTCTAGAGCTTTGATTTGATATGTTGCACGCCCTGAACGGACATCGTTCAGTCATCGAAAAACACCTACAAAGTCTGTTGATTCTGCAGTAATTTTTTTAGAATGATTTGCGATTCTGACTTACTGCGATTTTCTGTTTTAACTGGAACGAGCTGGTAGATGATGTTATTAGGACTTAATGTCTTCTAAAGATTTGTAATAAACTTCTCAAGCTTCCGTTAGACATATTATATGTGCGATTTGACTATCGTTTACCCTGCCTAATGAATGTTACCATATCAATGTTTGATTCTGGAAATTCAGAGAATAGATTAGACTGATTTTCATTCATGCTATGATTTCTATGATAATTTTTTGACGAAGTTGTCTGCATGAAACTTGTGCCTCATTGTCTTCTTAGCATTTGAAACATGTGTTATAAGTTTCGCATTAATGCATGGCATATCATATTTGAATCTCGTTTGATATGAATATCATGCATCCATTTGGCTAATTGCAATTGAAATTTGTCAAGCATGACATTCTTAGTTCCAAGTCACTTTGCAATGTTAATGACTTGTATGATTTCTTTGCATTCTAATTTAGGGGTAAATGTTTACCCAAACATTTTTTGCATTCAACCTTATGTCATGTGCAAGTTTCACATTTTTGTACATTGTCTAGGTGGTCATATGAACTTTTAAACATGCCTTATATTTTGTCTTGTTCGTGACTTGAATTTGCTGGATTCATGTTCGTGTCTGATGCCTATGTCTATTCGTCATATAAGATGAGGCAAGGGATCCTTGTTTCTTAGATTAGGTTTAGATTAGGACCCTGAAGATGGATATAGCGTGAAAATGGTGGAGGTCGATGTCCATTCCGACCATTATCATGTACTATTTGTTTTCTTGACATATGTCTCGGGTCTTATGCATTGTATAAAACCCGACGAGTTGCGAGTTTTCTTTCTTTCCCAATTGTTTTCTCTTTTATATTTTTAGAATTGCATGATTAGGTTTAACTGATTTTCTTGATTGTTTACTTCGTGTCCTGCAATTTCATTTTCATTAATTGTTTTCCTTTCATTTCTTAGGAATATAATATAATAAAATAGAATGAAAGTAATCCACCATACATGGTCACTTAGTCTAGAAATAACGATCTTGAAAATACAAAAAGAAATGCATGGGTATGTTAGGTAAACACAACATACTGTTTAGGTACCGAAAGGGCGCTAATAGGAATATTAGCGTAACCCAAGTCCTCGAATCTAGATATCTGGCTGCGTAGGAATCAAGGGAATACTCCCGACCCTCGATTGGGTTTCTTGCCGACCCCCAAAAAATGAGGCTAGTGGCGACTCCTGCATATTCTTAGGTTGTTAAATACCTAGATCGTATAAATAAATCCGTTGTCACGCGGAGTACGAGCTTGTGAGAGCTCGTGATCTCGTGAGGAAACTCCCGTGATCAAAGTACCCCTAAACCCGACATTTCCCCTCCTTGGACATTTTGAGAGGCGGCGAGATCGGGTTGCGACAAGCTTGGCGACTCCACTGGGGAGATTTTTGAAAGTAAAGTTTGATAAAATTTGTAGACAAAACAGGCTTTGCTTAGCACGTTAGTTCATTTCTAGAGTTCTAACTGTACTTCTAGAGTTCTAATCGACTCTAAAGTTTAAACTGACTCTTTTGGCATTCTAAGGAACATGGTCACTTCTAAGTTTTAAAGAAGAACTGACACTTTTAAAAGTTTTGCACTCTTGAGATGAACCTCTTGTGGACAAGTTGAATCTTCATCAGAGATCCTGCAACATGAACAAACATGCAGATGCAATATGTATGCATGAAAATGCATGCAGATGCAATATGTATGCATGAAAATGCATGATGCAAACATCCTAAAGTGGCTTAAATTCAATCCAAAAATGGCTCAAAGGCTTTTCACTTTATTCATGGATAATATTTCTTGACAACATCAGCATTTACAGGTCTTGACAATTCTTCACCATCAATTTCTACAAGGATTAATGCCCCACCAAGTAGCACTTTCTTTACAATATATGGACCTTCATAATTTGAAGTAAACTTCCCATGAGGATCTGGAATAATAGGTAAAACCTTCCTCAAGACAAGATCGTTAATCTCAAAATTCCTTGGTCTAACCTTGCGGTTAAATGACCTAGTTACTCTCTTCTGATAGCTTTGTCCATGGCATAAGGCTTTCACCCTCTTTTCATCAATAATATTAAGTTGTTCAAATATTTGTTGAACCTATTCAGCTTCAGAGAGCTTGATTTGAGAAAGTACCCTCAGTGAAGGAATTTCCACTTCCACGGGTATCTGACTTCCATCCCGTAAACCAATGAGAACGGTGTTGCCCGGTCGAAGTACGAACTGAAGTTCGATAAGCAAACAAAGCATATGGCAACCGATCATGCCAATCACGATAATTTTTTGCCGTTTTGGCTAAAATCTTCTTGATGTTCTTATTTGCCGCTTCCACAGCTTCATTCATTTGTGGGCGGTAAGGAGAAGAATTCAAATGGCGAATGTTGAATTCTCCAAGTAAATCATCCACCATTTTATTGTTCAAGTTTGATCTATTATCTGTGATGATCACTTCAGGAACTCCATATTGAGCGATGATATCACGACGGATGAATTTTGCCACACTCTTTGCAGTAACATGGGCATAAGAATTGGCTTCAATCCATTTGGTGAAGTAATCAATTGCTACTAAGATAAAACGATGTCCATTCAATGCTTTAGGATTAATTGGTCTGATGATGTCGATGCCCCACATTAAAAAAGGCCAGGACTCGAACATTTTATGTAGCTCATTAGGAGGAGCATTGACTTTGTCTCCATAAACTTGACATTGATGACAACACCTCACATGTTGAATACAATCGGCTTGTATGGTCAACCAATAGTAACCGAGCCTCATAATTTTTCTAGCCAAGAGATGACCGTTTATATGAGGACCACACTCTCTTTCATGTGTTTCTTTCACAAGGAGTTTAGCTTCTTGTGCGTCCACATTTCAGTAAAACTGAATCGAAAGACTTTTTATAGAGGGCTCCTCCACTAAGGAAGAATTTGGATGCCAACTTCATCAAGTATTTTCGATCATTGGTTTGACTCCCTTGGGGGAATTTGCCTTCTCGAAGGTAATTCATGATGTCATAATACCAAGGTTGACCATCAGGTTCTTCTTCTATCATCAGGCAATAAGCAGGCTTTTTCAAAACGTCGATTTGCAAAGGATTAACGCTCAAACCATCAGTTACTTGCAACATCGAAGATAAAGTTGCTAAGGCATCAGCAAACTGATTTTGTGATCTCAGTAGATAATCAAAAGAGATCTCATCAAATTCCTTGACCAAGTCTTCGAGATATTCATGGTAAGGGATTAATTTTACATCCCGTGTTTGCCATTCACCTTCCGTCTGGAGAATGATGAGTGCAGAATCACCATAAACTTGAAGCTTTCTAACTTTCATATCGATGGCTAATTGCAAGCCAATGATGCACGCTTCATATTCAGAAATATTGTTGGTACAAGGGACTACTAATTTTGCAGCTACTGGATAATATTGACCTTCCGGGGATATTAAAACCGCCCTAGTGCCAGAACCAGAAAGGTCAACTGCACCATCAAAATACATGGTCCACTTGTCAAGCGAAGACCAAATAAATTCGTTTATCGATTTCATACCAGTCATTAGACTTCCCAGGGTTTTCGGCTAACATATCAGCTATGGCTCGCCCTTTTATGGACTTTTGTGCCATGCTTTGAATATCAAACTCAAAGAGTAATATTTGCCATTTAGTGAGCCTTCCAACCAATGCAGGCTTCTCCAAAAGATATTTGATCAGGTCATTCTCAGTCACCAGAAGGATGCGGTGATGCAGAGTGTATTGTCTCAGTCGGTGTAAAACCCAAATTAAGGCTACACAGGTCTTTTCCACCTTAGGATATCGAATCTCAGAAGTAGTAAACTTCTTACTGAGGTAATATATGGCACATTCTATTCCATCCCTTGGTCCTTTTTGTGCTAAGATGGCTCCTAAAGACTCCTCATGAATGGTGAGATACAAGATCAGAGGCACGCCTTGGATAGGTGGTACAAGTACAGGAGACTGCGAAAGATATCGCTTCAGTTCTTCAAATGATTTTTGACATTCTTCATCCCAGTTGACCTTAGCGTTCTTTTTTAATAGCTTGAAGAATGGCTTAGCAGTTTCTGACAATTGAGAGATAAATCTCACAACATAATTCAATCTTCCCAATAAGTTTCGGACTTCTTTAATAGTAGAAGGAGGTTTCAAATCGCATATGGCTTTCACCTTAGAGGGATCTATCTCGATACCTTTGTTACTAACCATAAATCCAAGAAGCTTCCCAGACTTTGCCTCAAATATGCATTTTGCGGGGTTAAGTCTTAGCTTGAATTTCCTCAAACGGTCAAATAATCTTCTTAAGATTTCAACATGATCTTCACCTTGTCTTGACTTTGCAATCATGTCATCAACATAAACTTCAATCTCCTTATGCATCATGTCATGGAATAGTGTCATCATGGCTTTTTGATATGTTGCCCCCGCGTTCTTTAAACCAAAGGGCATAACTTTGTAGCAAAATGTTCCCCATGGGGTGATGAATGAAGTTTTAGTCTTATCATCCTCTTTCATCTGGATTTGGTTATAACCAGAAAATCCATCAATGAAGGAGAACAATTCAAATCCAACAGTACTATCAACTAAGACATCAATGTGTAGTAAAGGAAAATCATCTTTAGGGCTTGCCTTATTCAAATCATGGTAATCAACACATACTCAGACTCATCCATCCTTCTTCATAACTAGGACTATATTAGCAATCAAATCCGCATATTGGGTGAATTTAATGAAACCAACATTTAAGAGCTTCATGACTTCTTCTTCAATCTTCTTCGACAATTTAGGTTTTGTCCTTTTGAGCTTTTGCTTCTTCAGCAGAATATTAGGATCAAGTGGGTAACACATGTTCTACGATCTCAGGATCTAAACCCGGCATATCAGCATATGACCAAGCAAAAATATCTTGGTATTCTTTCAAGAGCCCAATTAGTCTATTGGCATCTATTGAGAGAGACCTACCCCAATCTTGGTTTCTTTAGGGTTTTCTGAATCTCCAAAATTCACAGTGACTGGTTGTTCGGTGGTAGGAGGTTTGAACTCTTCATGTTTGAGCCATTCTTTTTCAATATCTCGAGGATCATGTTCATTCTCTGAGTCGGAATAATCGGGTTCATCAAAGTCTTTTGAATGCGAATCCGAGTCATGCAAATGACTATGGTGATGTGAAATGTCATGCCTAAGATGCAATTGAAAAATTGTTAGTATATATACATATTAATGAATGCAATGAATGTAAATGCCATGAAAAATTTGTTTTCAAATTCAAGTTTTTTTTTTTTTGAAAAATTTATTGGGAACTAATCCTTATGTCATTGGACTTCTTCGTTCCACTAAAAAATTTTGAAACTATAGATTGTGTGGAGGCTCAAGCCTCAAAGCATCATCATAGGACTGATTTGGGTCTCACACGTCTATTAACAAAACATGAATTTTATTGATATATGAAAATTGCATTACAACGTATATCATCTTGGATCTAGAAAGTTTATGATCCAGATTATTACAAACACAAATGAATGAAATGAACAGAATTCCCTCGCAGGGGAGAAAAGAATGAAATTCCCTCGCAGGGGAGAAATGAATAGAATTCCCTCGCAGGGGAGAAATGAATGGAATATAACTAAAAATTAAATGCAAGAACTAGAAACATCCCTTACACAATGGGAATTCTAGGCTCTTCATTTCCATCGATAGTGCCAACCATGTTGACATCTTCAGAATGCTTTGGAATGGAGTTTTGTTGGACATTCGGTGCCGAGTCCTTAAATGTGAGCAGCTTTTTATCCAGCAAATCCTGGATCTTAGAACGGAGCACCAAACAGTTGTCCACATGATGGCCTTTTTCACCCATATGATACTCATATGTCTTATTAAGGTCGAATCCGGCAAACTTTGGCAAATTATCCCTCGGGATCTCTTTTGCCACAAGATGATTTTCAATAAGCATTGGAAGTAATTGTGACATGGGTCTAGGCAATGGAGTGAATTGCCTGTGAGGGGCTTTTCCTTTTAGCTTAAAGTTTATGGAAGAACCCCCTACTTCTATGGCAGGATTATGAGCTAGAGGATTATACGGTTTCTGAGAAGAGGAATTTTGTACATAGGCGATCTCCACAATTGATTCCTTATCTCTCTCTTTGGGATATATCGACGATTTGTGTTCTTAGACAACCTTCCTTCACGCATGATCCCCTCGATGCGTTCGCCCAACTCCACAAATGTGACAAAGTTCATACAAGTATGGTTATACATCTTCTCAAAAAAATCACGGGGCATAGCTTGAAGCAGCAATTTCATGGTCTCTTTCTCAGACAATGGCGGTTTTACTTGAGACGCAGTGACCCTCCTTCTTTGAGCGTAGGCTCTAAATGATTCAGTTCTCATTTTCTCAACTCGGACTAATTCCTCTTGAGTCGAAGCAATTTCAGTATTGAATTTGTATTGCTGAAGGAATTCACCAACGAGATCTTCCCAAGTACGGATTTTCTCCATGTCCAACTCTATAAACCAGGTTAACGCAGGGCCAACCAGATTGTCCTGAAATGAATTGATCAGGAGCGGGGGATTATCTGAATAACGGGCAATCTTACCCATATAGCATTTCAAATGTGTCTTAGGACATCCAATGCCGTCATATTTTCTTGTGAACTCCGGTTCCTTATAGAATTCGGGGACCATAACTTTGGCAAAGGGTGACAGTTTATCAAGCCTCTACAACTGATAGCCTTGCAGCATGCAAAGGCGTTCTTCGATCTTTGCTAGGCACCTTGAATTATCTTCATCGAAGTGCGAAGTCGGAATCTCTTTAGATTGAGGCTCTAGACTGATAACTATTGGGATTGCAGTGGAAATCTCTTCCACAGGCCCTTTTGCCATGGGCTCGACTACCGGCACTTCAGGGGGCGCGGTAGGAATATTGATGGTAGAAGAAGCAGAATTTACAGACGTCAAGTTTTTGACTTGGCTAGAGAGATCAGCTAATAATGTCATCATTTGTGCCATTTGATTTTCCATATTAATGACACGGGCTTGGGTATCTTCGTTTTCCATCTTTGTTTGGCGGCGAGTTCGTATAACAAATCTTTCTTCAGCCATTTTTTCAAAACCTCATGTAAAAGAAAATAACTCGAATTAGTACAAGTTAAAAGAGATCATTGAAATACAAATCCTAGTCAATTTTATATTTTCTTGAGATGAAATAATGATAAGAAGTGTATACGATCCCAGTATCATAGATCATCCTCTTATCAAAATTTCCTCAAAAGAAATTATACTATTGAAAAGGAACGACGACAAATATTTAATCAGAATGCCCATTTTCTAAAAATTACATGAAAATGTTCAAGAATTTTATTCATTTCATCGAACAATTACAAGGGAAACATAATCTTGCTTTCTTGAAGCTTACAAAGTAGTTCGATTTTACAAGGGATATGAAAAAATGGATACAGGGAAACCTCGATAGAACATAGGGAAACACAAATGAAATCCCTTTACAAGAAAAATGTATGAAATGAAAACCTAAGGACTAGGTGGGATCATGCGAAGACGCTTGTTATCATGGGCCAAGCGTTCCTCATTGATCAATGCATCGTCTTCTTGTCCCTTAATGTGAGCTCGTCGAAAACCTTGAGGTTCAAGAATTTTTCCACGTAGTCTTGATGTCTTGGGTCGAGATTCACCAATAGAGTCTTGAGATTTCCAAGCACGAGGATCACGTCCACTTCGGGTTTACCCATCTAAATCTAAACCAGTTCATACCGCCGGGAAGGGGAGATCACTGAACCACGGTGAGTAATCGGGCAAACGGAACAAAGAAACAATTGGAAACCGTTGTCTATGCTGTCGTTGCTGCCACCGTCGCTTTCGCTGCTGTCATAGGGGAGTTATCTAATCTGCAAGCCAAGCGAATCACGCGAATCTGAACCTTCCCTCGTCGTTGGTGCTGTCGACACGAATCTGACCCTTGCACCCCGAGGTCATTCGACCGGCCGTTCCAGAGAATAAAATCCGGTGCGTGATAGAGCGATCGAGAGGGAGAGGCCGGTTCTCTGGTTTCCATCGGAGATCCGAGAGAACCTTAAAAGAACAAGTTCGATTGAGGACCAGAACCTCCGATCGGCGGAACTCCCGATGGAAGAAAGGAAAGCCGATCGTAAACGGAGATTAGCTCCGGATCTCAGTGCCGGAGACGACAAGCCAAAGCAATGGTGGAGACAAAGGATGCTACGGTCGGCGACCAGATTGCAGCAATAAGGACGTTCGATCGAGGGTTTTTTGTGTGCAGATGAGGAGAGGTGAGAGAGATCGGAGGAGTCCTGATGGAGGAAGAGCTGAGAGAGAAGAGGTAGTTACGGCCGAGGAGAGGGAGAGCAAGCGGGAATAGAGAACCCCCCAAGAGAGAATCCGCGCGCGAAAATTTCCTAGGAAGAGAGAGAGAGAGCGAGACCGCGGGCGAGCGGGAAAGAGAGAATCGATGGTGAAAAAAATGGCCCTCTTTCGCACGAGTGTTTGCCCTTTTTCATTTTGTTTTTTCTTCTTTTTTTTGTTTTCCTCTCTCCTTTTTTGTTTTCTTTTTTTTTTTAATTTCATTCATTCGTTTTTTTTGTCTTCTTTTTTTTTTCTATTTCTATTTCTTTTTCTTTTTTTATATGCAAACTAAATGGACGTTTAAAAAATGTCGATAAAATTTCGGGTGTCAACAATATGTAGATTTAAATGTATGTACTATTGTTCATTCACTTATAATGATATTAATATCTGCATGTATTTGTGTTATGATTGAGACTTTAGATATATTTACTGATTTGTACTTAGAGGGATTATGGTGCAAATGTTGATTGTGGTTTGTCTTTGAAAATCTAACACAGTAGAAATCGTACAACTTCATCCTTTTTGTGAGTTAAGCTCGAGATGATTTCTCTCATGCAATCACCTTGTTCATCAGACAGTTCTATGTCACGTTCTTGTCATCTTGTGTCATTGCCATAATTTGGAATGATTGGTTTCTAGTCTAATTCAATCTTACTCAAGAATTGAGAATTGGACCAAAAGAATTGGTCAAAATGCCCTCATAAGTCATCTTAGGAATCTTTGTGAAGTCATCTTCCATTTTTCATTTGTTGGAATCTTTTTTATCCTCTTTATATGAGAAAATCAAGTACAAGACTCTTTATGTATAAAACTAGGTTGCTTTACTGATAGAGCCTTGTTGTCCATTCGGTTCTTGTAAAAAGAGTAAACCGGAAAAGTCCAAGAAAATATTGCTTTTGCTTTTTAGATGAGGTAAAAACAACAATCATCCAAAAAAATATGCATTTCATTTTTAACTTATTGAAAGAAATTATCAATGAAATTGGGTATGAGAATGTGGTACAAGTAATTACGGATAATACTTACCAAAAAAACAAAAAACAACAACCATTCAAATTATGATGAATAAATACATATACATATAATTCCAAATTAGAATTTACCCTTATTTCAATCCGCTTTTACTTATGTCGTTAATCATAATATTGCGGTATATAATATAATTTGTTGAGAACCACTTTGTTGCAAAAAGAGAAGGTAAATATTGATAGGATGTGTGTACTTATTAAAAGTATGTGGAAGGAGAATGGTGTAAGTATTGTGAATGATGGATGGAGCGACTCACCGAAAAGACTGCTTATTAATTTTATGACAATATCAGATAAAGAATCAATGTTTATATTGGTTGATTGGTCGGGAGAAATAAAGAATATGCATTTCATTTTTAACTTGTTAAAAGAAGTTATCAATGAAATTGGGCATGAAAATGTGGTCCAAGTAATTACGGATAATACTTCAAATTGTAAGGGCACGGGACGACTCATTGAACAACAATTTCCATCCATTATGTGGACGCCTTGTGCGGTACACACCCTTAATCTAACTTTGAAGAACATTTGTGCTGCAAAAAATACGGAGACCAATCAAATAGTTTATGAGGAATGTAGTTGGATTTCAGATATTATTAAGAAAGTTATATAAATCAAGTATTTCATCATGAACCATTCCGTAAAATTAGCAATATAGAATGAGTTTGTTAAATTGAAGTTGCTTTCTGTAGCGGATACACGTTTTGCTTCGATAATTGTGATGTTTAGGAGATTCAAGTTAATAAAAAGTTATCTTTAAAATATGGTGATTTGTGATAAATGAAATATCTATTGAGATGATAATCAAGGAAAGCTAAGGTTGTCAAGGAAAATGTATTTGATGATTTTTGGTGGGATTAAATTGATTTTATACTTTCATGGCTCCTATTTATAACATGCTTAGAATTTGTGACACTGATAAGTCTTGTCTTCACTTAGTTTATGATATGTGGGGTTTGATGATCGAAAAACTGAAGAAAGTTATATATGTACATGAAGTGAAAATGCTAGATGAGGAGTCCACATTTTATGAGATAGTTCATATAATTCTTGTAGATCGTTGGACAATGAATAACATTCCACTTCATTGTTTGGCACGTGCCTTAAATCCCAAATAAGTTCTAAAATTATATGAGATTATTACTTTAGTAGTTATTTTTCTTTAAAATGATAATATAATACTCATCTCATTTATTATTGTTTTCTAATTTTATTATATTTTATTTATTAAATAAATGTACTATAGTGATCAATGATTTAATGAAGATCTTCCTCAAAATTCTCCATACAAGAATACGGAGATCAACCAAGAAAGACTAAAATGCTTTAAGAAATACTTTCCTAACTTGGATGAGCATAACAATGTGAATTTGGAGTATATAGATTTTGCGAGCAAAAATTGAAATTTTAGAGATTTTGATTCCATTTAAAATCGATATTTTATGAATTCTAAGGTTTTGTGGGTTAATCATAGTTCATGTATACTAATGCTTCAAAGCGTAACCTTAAAACTTCTTGCTTAACCTTCTTCTTCATCATGTGCTAAGAGAAATTGGCATACTAACTCATTTGTGAATTCGGTGAGAAGAAATACGATGATCCAAAAATGTGCAAAAGATTGAGTTTATTCATAGCATCTTCGTCTTCTATAAAAAAAAAAAAAAAAAGACTCACAATACGCAGAAGGAGAGACCAAGATTTGGGATATTAGCAGAAATGCATTTGATGCCTTTAAAGATGTTTGGGTGCTTGAGATTGCAAGTCTTTCACTTGATGAGCCAAAGATGAAGTTTGTTTTTTGTTTTTAGAATAAGTGGATAATGTAGATGAACAATTTTTTGTTATATTTGATAGTGAAATGTTGATTTTTTTCTTATTGTTAACTTTTAAATTTAATAGTAGAATGTGGATTAATTGTTTTTTCCTCCAAGTTTTATGGATTATTACAATGAAATGTAGTTGAATTTGTCAAATTAAAACAATGAATGATATTAACAAATGTAGGATTAATGTTTTTAGTATAGATTAATTATAGGTTATTATTATTATTATTATTATTATTATTATTATTATTATTTAGTTGTTTATGTATTTATATATAAAAATATTTATTTAATATATAACATGTCGGAACACGGTAAAATTCTCTACTTTTTGAAAAATAACGTGTTAGCGTGCCGTGTCATGTATTGCGTGTTAGTGTCAATGCTACATAGATAATGAATGTCACAAATAAGGTACTTGGTTCTCATATTTCTCATCGTGATAATAAATATACATCCAAATGTTGGAAACATTATGCAAAAATCAATTATAAGAATGGAAAAACATATCAAGTGAAATGCATTCATTGTAGGTTTATATTTAAGTACCGTATTACTAATGGTACCTCTGCAATGAAGAAGTATTTGACCAAATGCAAGAAATTTCATCACAATTTAGATAAGAGGTAGAGATTCTTTGTACCACGTAATATAGACATAGACGGTGAAGCAGGGGGAGATTCTAGTATTGAGCGTCTTATTGACATGATCATTTAATCTAGAATGTTGTAGATAAATGTTTGATGACATTTTGCTTTACAGTCCTAATGAAAAAACACACTGCTAACTTTTTGAGCAGTTCATTGAAATTGTAAAAAAGCATGGTGAATAACCTATTTTCCTTGGTTGAGTGTGTTGATTTTCATGACTTTATCAATGAGTTACAATATCTTTTTAAACATTTATCATGTTTTACAATAGCAAAAAATTGCATTAAACTAAATTTTAATGAAAGAACTTGTTTTGAGACTTATTTTGGAAAGATTAATTCTAAGATCACACTCACGATCGATACATAAAGTTCTATTGAAAACTTAAATTATTTATGTCTCACTACAGATTTTATTGATGAAAATTGGAAGTTGCATAAAAGAATCATTAATTTTGTGGTAATGTATAATCATAGGAGTAAAGAGATTAGGAAAATTGTTGAGAAATACATTCAAGAGTGGGGATAAAAAAAAGGTGTTCATAATACCTTGAATAATGCTAATTCGACCGATGTTGTAATTAGGTATTTAAAGGGAAAAACTTTCAAGAGAAAAGTTGTTGATATTAGATAGTAATGTTTTGTATATAAGGTATTGTAAGAGATGGTTTGATTACGGTGCGTGATTATATTGCACGTGTATCCGAAATGTAGTTAGGTATGTGAAGAGTTCTCCCACGAGAGTCAAAGCATTTCAATTTTGCATTGAGAGTGAATGGATAATTTATAAGGGTTCAATTATGCTTGACGGTGTTACTAGATAGAACTCCACTTATCTTATGTTAGATACCCGCCATAAAATTCAAAAAAGCTTTTGAAATAATGGAAGAAAATGATTTATCTTTTGCAAGTGAGTTTAACCATAAAATTCCTAAAGATGGTGATTCTTGTTAGGGAGTTCATATATTACTTCAAATGATTATTTTGAAGGGATATCTATTTTGTATAAATATTTGAAAGATGCAACAGATGCTTCAGATACTAAACTTCAAGCTATGAGTATGAAAATGAAAAAAAAAATTAACAAATATTATGGAAGCTTAGATAAAGTGAATATGATGGTGTTGATTACAGTTGTGTTAGATCCTAGAGCCAAGTTGAATTATGTGAGTTTCTTATATTGGCAAATTTATGATGATGAATTGAAAATTAAAGAGATGCATTACAAGATAAAGGATGCATATGAGTGTTTGTATGAATTTTATGAGCAATCTTATCTTGTTTCAAGTTATCGAAATATTGGTAGCCATAGTTTGAGTGCAAGTAGTAATTGTTTCAATACTGATATGAGTGATAATGAATGTATAAAGAAATATGACGCCCAAACTTGGAAAAAAATATTTTTGCACTTGAATGAACAATGGTGCAATAACAACAAATCCGAGCTTAATGAGTACCTTCAAGAGAAAAAAATGAAAAATTATTGATCTTGATATTTTGATGTGGTGGAAGACCGTTGGCTCAAAATATAAGATCATTTCTTTGATTATCTATTCCGTGATTACTGTTGTTTTAGAGTCAATTTTTAGTACATCAGATTGTGTACTTGATGACTTTAAAAGTTCTTTAACTCTCTTAGTAGTGAAAGCTTAGATTTGCACTCAAGATTAGTTAAAAGCTTTTCGTATATTGATTGATGTTGAAAAATGCATCGAGAATGCAAAAAAATATGAGTTGGATAAGTGATATTTATATCTTTATATATTATAATTATTTTTGTATATCTAATGAGAAAATGTTTTATTTAATCTCTTCTTCTTCTTCTTCTTCTTTTAAAGATATAGATTGTCTTAATAAGGAGATTATCGTCGGTAATTAGAGTTTACCAGTTAAAATAGAATGAATATATGTGGTAAGACATCTAATACTTATATTAGTTTACTAGCATCTCCCATTACCCTTCCATCTGATGAGTTTAATTCTCATATATGGATTGATTATATAGTCAAGTTGAGTATCGTGCTATGTTATTTTTTGCTGCAGAAGATGTTAATTTTCATCATGTCCAAGGAGCACTTACTTGAATTGCAATGCTAGGCTACCTTGCATATGGTGAACTTTCACTTGCAAAGAAAACACGGTAGTTGCAATTGCAAAAACTGATATACAGCACTTCAATTTTAAACTTAAAGCTATTATTAAGTTGTCAACTATGATTGTTGTTTCTTTTGATTTCAGGTAATCAAACTTTGGAACAAATTTTCATGGATGTTTAAAGACAAAAACTCATCTTTCTTTTAATGCTCTTGTTTTTATAGTCTAATTTGTTCTATGGTGTTATAAATTCCTTGATACAAAGTTCCAAAACAAAATTTATGGTCTAGTGAATGTTGTTCCTTTTCAATACAAACTTTTGTTCAATTTCCTCTTTTTTATCTAGTTGAATTAATTGCCAAGAATTCATTTTCCTATGTTGATAGTTTTGTTCGTTTTGTATTCGTTTTTATGAATGACAAACTTGTTTTTATTATTGTTGCATTCATTACCCCCCCAAAAAAAAAAAAAAAATCTACTGGAACCTTGAATCGAACTAATGACAAAGTAGGTTTGAGGTTCTTGGTTTCGACGGGTAGATTTTAGATTCTAAAAATGAAGAACCTATTCTTGTGGTGGGTTTCAGGTTCCAATTGGAATCTATAAGAAACCCGAAACCGCTTACCCCTAGTTTCAAGGAACAAAATAATAAAGAAATAGAGAAATAAAAATTTTGTCATGAGCGCCCTAAATATCCACCCCTCATGGTCATTATAGTTGCCCTAGTGCTTTAGCATCTTCATTGATTAATCTTTGCACAACATTTTCAAATCACATTTCTGTACCGCATCAAATAAAGGCCGATACATTTCAGTAAGCTCCACTATTGTCATTACTGCAAAAGTTACAAATTAATGTTAGGCTTCCGCACTCAATGTCAAGTGTAACCATTGCATCTGCTCAAAGATTTGATGAAACACATATGCAAAAGAAGGGGTAGTCCTTAACGTAACTTTTCCTATGAGTGAGTTTGTTTACCCCTTGGAAGTAAAAGTGTATTTTCTTTTTGGTTTTGCTTTCTAAATTATAACTCAAGTTATTTCTTCCATATTTAGAAAATTATGAGAAGATAATTATCGCAACCCTCCCGATACGACTGGGGAACAAGTTTAAAGGTAATGCCAAAGGTGGACTAACAGTCCTCAAATGGCATGGGTTCTTTTGTACCCTTATCTCGTTGCAACACTAGAGTCTCAAATCTAAATCCAGTTAACCCTAAGAAAACTTTATGTGAAGGAACCTAGGAGCTAAGTGAGATACATCTCACTTCCTACGTAACCAAGAATATAAAATTATGGACTTGATTTCATTAATTATATAATTAGTACCATTTCGATACCTAAACTTGATTAATTTACCACCTAAAGGTCCTTGCAATTTTAACCATTTTTATTAACCCATGGCACTAAATGATGTTCTTGCATCGGTGCACAATCAAGGGAAAGTAAACGATCACAATCAATATGATAAAAGTAAAGTATAAGGAAGTAAACTCAATATTAAGTAGCAACCCCATGTTAAAATTGAGTCCAATCTTTTACTAAAAAGATCCACATATCGAAAATTGAACTATATTAAAGGCATTTTCTAAATTGTCAAAACCACATATATTAACTAAAATGACGCTAAGCTAAATCTCGATTTTTTTTTTAATAAATATTTTTAAGGGGCTCGGGCGGGGCCGTGGGACTTGGTCCGAATATGGACTGCACTCTGGTCTATGGGCATTGGATCTGGGCTTAAAGACACCACCGAGTTCTACATCGAGCCCATTTCAAATTAGAAAATTTTCAAAGCCTAATTTCAATATGACACTATCCAGCCCAATTTTATTAGTCATATCAAGCCCTAAGCCCAGCCCAGCCCAGCCCATATCATGACCGAATTTAACTCATTTTTCACCATTCTATCACCAAAGCCCCCACACTAATCCACACTACATTACCCCTTTTCAGACTAATGCTTCACCAATTTATTCTGAGTTTCTCCTTCCCATAGTCAAATCACAGCCTCTTCCAAGACCAAGTATATCGTCCTAATGCTCAATGCTCAGTCGGTTCATTAGTTAAAAACGACGTAAAAACGAATGTTTTCCCTTGCTTCTCAAAGCAGAGTACCAACTACATTCAAACCCACCAACATTCCCCATCCACGCATCACTGAAGAACCCTAACAAACTGAAACGAAAAACAGCTTGAGCTCATACCTGGGAGGCATTCCTTCTCTATGTAGGCCCTAATCTGCTGGACGACCCGGACGCGAGAGGCTTCGCCGGCGTTTAAACTTGTTCGCTCCTCAAACTTTGCACTCAGTTTGCGACGGGGAAGGCGACAACGAAGTCCCCGTCGACAGGGAGTTCGGTTTCTCCCTCCCTTCTGGGTCGTCCGGCTAGAGCCATGCGAATATTTCGTGTGTCTGTCTCTAACTCGCCGGCGGCCTCTTCTTTAGAGGGAAGCTCGTGCCGTCGAGCCATCCAACCCCGACTCCACCAACCCTCTGCATCGTTTTCCAGTAGCTGCGACCGGCGGAGGATCGCGGCGGGGACAGTGGTCGTTCTCGAGAAAGAGAAGGGAGATGTGTGAGAGATTTTTGAGTAGAGGAGAGAAAGGACGCAGCAGGTGCCAGGAGGAGATTAAAATCGGATCGTGAAAATCCTCATTTTAATTTTTTTCCTTTTTCCTCGCCACTTTTCAGCGTACGCTTTATATTTCTAGATCCGAGGATTTGAGTGGGTTGATTATTATATCACATAAACAATAAATGCAGTTCCGTTTATGCAACGATCGAAAAAAAGATTTTCTTTACTTTAACCATTTATATCTCCTAAGAATATAAGTAAAAGTTGAAAAAAAAAATCATTATATGCTGATAATGAAAACGTTTTTCGTTTTGACTCACTCCCTAAGCCACATAAATTGGTCATGATTCAAATTAAAAGTGCATCGATAAGTTTTCATTAGTTCACTTTAATAACATGATAACGTTACACCCAATTCGAAAAAATCATTCATGAATTCATTTGTTTTGATAAAAATTAACGATTTGAAAATAATTTTTTAAAAATGAGGTAATAAAAATATTTTCATTGCTGATCACAATTTATACTTAATTTTTTTCGTAAAATGCCTCGTTCATAGATTTTTGTGAGCAACACGAGATTATTTTAAGAAAGATATCTTTTAAAATATGATTTTTTAGTGAAGCAAATGACCCTAAATTAAAAAAGAAATCACAGACTACATTGAATATCGAACAAAAATTATACTACTCATCAATCACGATATTGCCGCTTTATGTAACCCCAAAATATTTTGAATCCTTCAAATTAATAGAGCCTAATTTTTTTGTTGGAAAGAAAATCTGATTTGATTTCAATGTGTTTTTTTCATGAATCAACCCAGAATTAGACAATAGTAACACATTTATCAATAATTAATGGGTTAAATAAATTCTTATAGGTTACCATAATGGATCTTTTTTTTGGTCGAAACCATAATGGCTTTTTCAAAATACATAATATACAATTTTACCAAAACGTGGGAGCGCCGAAGCAATTCATCGTTATACTGCAAATTTATATTATTCTATAAAGTAAAGAGTACCGTCTTTGAGGGATCCAATCATTTTTATTCTTACTCAAAATACACTCTTTTAGTTATTATACAAATATCATGTAAATATACAAATACATAATCGAATCATTTTATTTTATCTCTCACGTATTTCAATTTTGAACAACCTTAAAAAAGGATGAAATCCTAAAATAATTTTCGGTCTATACATATAAGTTTACAGCTTCTCCATATAGTGTCAATAATTTATTTCTTTTAATCAATAATTCCAATATTTCGTAAATATCTAACTTGCAAACCTTTTTAAATATTAATACTTTGCATACACATCACTTTTCCTAATACAAATTAATTTGTACCGCGGCATCCTCCAACTAATATATTGAAACATTAACCCAACGTAAAATTAGTTGATCCCGTTTCAATAATTGTCATGGTCGTGTGCGACGATAGACTATATCTAAATGAAATACCGTATCAATCTATTTTCCATAACGTATAAATAGCATAAAAGGAAATAAATCTTACCGTGTGAAAAATTAAAAGAAAATAATCTGTGCTGGAAGCCAAATAACCAGAAAGAGTGGTATAGAACGAAAGGAATTTTTAGGCATAGAAAGAAAGAACGCATATTTGCTTAGTGTTTACTGAATCATCTGAAAATTAGATGAAAACACATCTACAGATCAAGTTCGGACGAACGTCCACTTCTGTTTACTGTTTCGATACAAACTTCAGACCCTTCTGAGGATCGACAGACAAGAGACCAGGGGAAATCGCCATGTACGTTGTCCCGGGACCGGAGAACTGACCCTAGAGAATTTCGAGGAGAAGCAAAATCACAACGCTCACAGGAACCTCCACCGGAGCGATCGCACCGAACTCCCCGCTTGCGAGACACATCATCGCCGCACAGACAAGAATCCTGGAACGCCGAGGGTGGCCAAAGTTCACCAAGCCGGTCTCCTCCTCCACGTGCTCCGGCTGGGCCTCGGGCCTCGAGAGCTTGACGCGCTTGTGCCGCTGCTGAGAAGACGATGGAGCGCTGTCCCGCTGGCTCGCGCTTCGCTTCGCTCTCTTCCTCATGCTTGACGATCTGTTTCAACAGCGCCCGCTTCACGCAGAGAGAGAGAGATAGAGGGGGAAGGTTTTGGTGGGATCTGTGGACTTCGAGGAAGGGGAAGGTGGATCTTGCCGTCATACGTACTCAACCTCACTTCCACGCTATGTTCTTATGGCGTTGAATTCAAGTTGCTTAAAATAGATCAATGTTTTCTTTTTCTCTTTTTTCTTTTTTGTCGTATTGTTCTGCGCTTCATTAAGTCTGAACATTCTCACATTTATATTTTCACATGATGCATGCATTACTCTTTTTTTCTAGGGTTAATACCTTTAAAAATCCCAAATTAATACACATGTAACAAATTTTCCCCGAACCACCAAAAAATCCAAATTAGCAACAAATTTACGTCGAATTCAAATTTATTTACTATTATTTTCCGTTAAATTTTACTATCAAAGATACGTGACAATTGATTACTCTTTGTATGCCACATTTATACAATTTTTGTAATTTTTTATGATATTAATCAAATTTAACGGATATTATATTTGTCATAAATATACCATTTTGAGATTTTTGGTGGTCGAATAAATTAGTTTGGGGTAAATTTATCATAAGTGTACTAATTCAGAGTTTTTTTGGTCATTTAGGGTACATTTATCATATGTATACCGGTTTGGGGATTTTCATGGTCAAAAATTAGTTTGGAAAAAATTTGTCACGGGTATTTCAGTTTGAGATTTTTCAGAGTGTTAATTCTTTTTTCTAATAATAATTTGAGATAACCAAAAAAAGAAATATCAAGAAGACAAATAATTTAAACAAGGAATGAGATTAAAAAAAAAAAAAAGCACAACATTTGAGCTTTCAAGAGACAAAATATAAGCACATTAATGCAGGAAATATACTATCACTTTGTTTCCTTTTAAATAATTACATTATTTTTTGCTTGACACGGTTGTGGTGACTTGATCTGATTCACAAAGTCGAAATCAGACTCATCAATCTTTTTATTTATTCATGGCAAGGAATTCTTTGATACATGCCCACACAAACACAATTCCTTTTTTTCCCTATACTCGTTATCTTTTTGGCCTTTTATTTTCGTTTTTCATCTGATAATATAACACTTAACTTCTAAACTTAATAGTTGCATCTCAATTTAAACCTATTGAACGATAGTTGCGTTTAGAAAATTGATGATAACATGGAATATTTTAACATGTCAATATACGCATGCGCAATCATCTAGTTCCCCTTTATATATTTTTCTTCCGTGAGAGGAGGGAATACCCTCCAGGTGTTTAACGTCCAAAGATCATCAAGGTGCATACGACCTCAGACAACGCAGTTTAAGGACTTACTTAGGACCGGCAATATAACACTTTAACTTCTAAACTTAATAGTTACATCTCAGTTTAAACTTGTTGAATGATAGTTGCCTTTTGAAAATCGTTGTTAACATGGAATACCTTGGTTGAATAACCTCCGAGTTCCCTTTTTTATAATGACAATATCTTAATTCTTTGAATACAGCAATATTTCCGACATAGTTACATCTCAATAATATGAAATTTTTGTTCCATATCTAGGATTTATAATTAATACTATCGGTAATAAATCCTTTAAGGAATAATTTTAGATAAGGATCTGAACTTGAGCCCTTCCCCCCACCCCACCCCACCCCCCACCCCCAAAAAAAAAAAAAAAAGAGAGAGCATGGAGTGGATATAATCCAAGTAAGGGCTCAAAGTTAGTCAAGTTAGTCTCAAATAAAGGCCTGAACTTGCAAACCCATCATATCTTCGCCAATCAGCTCTCTCCAATAGTTAGATTAATAGAGCAAGGGCATTTTGTCCAAAATATGCAATTGCCTAAAAAAATTATTAGGATTCAACGTACAAACACAATGAAATATAGAGTAAATGTGAAAAAGAGAAAATCAAGACATAAAATTTATCCCGGTTCGCCTAAATTAGAGCTATATCCATCAGAAAATTCCACTATAATTAGTACCTCCCAACTCTCTATTACAACTCTCAATTATAATATAAAGAGATTATATATAGACAATGGAAGCTATTTATAAGCCCAAACTCAAACTACCATCAAAATACGGGCCCAAACTATAAAAACCCTCCGACAACTAGTAGTGTTGCCTCCTAAACCCCATTAGGGTGGCCCTGGCCTGCTCACCGGGGAGCAAGACCCCATGCTTTTTTGTTGATTGAGAGTATAAACTGCATCCTAACAAATATGGAGCAAACCCTAAATACATAAAACCCAAATTAAATTCTAATCTAAGGGTTCTTGGTGGATTTTCTCCAAGTTATTGTGTTTCTTTAGGATTTTGCCCATCAAGAGAGCCTTCAGTTTCAACCTTGGTTAAAGAACAGCAAAAATACTTAAAGAGAGCTTTCATAGAGTATGAGCTAATGCGGAATAACAAAGACCAGAAGAACATCGATTCTCTGAACAAGCAAGAACCCTTCTTTAACTTTCAGGCCCATATAAAAACATGATGAAACAGAAACCCCATAAGTGAAAGAACCCAACTTCGAAAGGGATAGAGAGTGCCCAACATAAAATAAAGTGCAAGAGGGGGCCCACGGCAGTGAAGACTACAGAGCAATAGCATGTTTTAAGACTTTACAGATAACGGGGACGAAAGAGGATGAAGTTCTGCGGAAGAAACGGCTAAAGATGAGTTCGGGTCGCACCACGCTTGCGGAAAAAGCAATCTCGCAGACAGAGAAGGAAGGAGAGAACAATTTCAAAGTCGGAACCTGAGCAACACGAAGAGGCTGAGCATCTCTGTGGATTTTACTCTTTCAGATTGAGGTTTTCGATTTTTAGGATTTTACCTATTTCTTACCTAGCTGCAAGTTTCGGTTCCCCTCTAGCCACCTGAAAAAGCTGACCGAAGAAGATTTGGCTGGCTAGCAAGTGCGGGCATTTATTTAAGACTAATTTGATCATTTTTCACACCTTTATCTGAAATAAAATTTCATTGTAGACCATTTTTTTTTTTTTTTTTTTTGAGAAAATTGTTTCATTTTTCATGTGTTTATTTGAAATTTTCCTCTTTAGCTTTAAAATTGCGGCCTATGAAAATGTATATGTCTATCCTGATCTCAACCCTGCTTATAGAAAGACAAATTTCCACCGGTGGGGTGCGTTGTGGAACTTCTTTTAACCAAAATCTCATGAAATGAATTTTTTCTTGCAATGCATGCAGCTTTATCACCGACCGAAGATTAAGTTACTCTAACAATAACATTCGTCAATTATCATTGACTGTGGTAGCCAAATGATAAATAAGACCCATTGCCTTTTATGAGGTTAGAAGCTCAAACCATGTCATGAGCAAATCTCCGATCAACTTGTGCATTTGGTATGTACTACCTCTTGTGGAGAGATTTTCTAAATTGTACACATAGGGTTGCGATTCTTGTGGAGAGATTTCCTCCCCACTCAATTAATAATGAAAACATTGTACCTCTCTAAAATCTAATAAATAGTAATGAAAAAGACCAAGGAAATTCATCGGCTTGACCATGTCTTCATTTCCTCTTCACCCAAAAATCTCATGAAATGAATTATTTTATTGCAATGCACGTAGTTTTTATAACTAGTAGGAGATAAAGTTACTCTAACAATGACATTTGTCAATTATCATCAAGCATGGCAACCAAGTGATAAATGAGTCACATTATCTCTCATGAGGTCACAAGCTCAAACCATGTCATGAGCAAATCTCTAATCAACTTGTGTTTTAGGCATTTACTCTCTTGTAGAGAAATTTTCTAAATTATAATACATGTAGGGTTGTGGCTTTTGTGGAGAGATTTCCTCTCCACCCAATTAGTAAAAAAATAAAACATTGGCCCTTTCTAAAATCTAATAAATAATAATGAAAAAGATCTAGAAAATTCATTAGCTTGACCATGTCTTCATTTCCACTTCACCCAAAAATCTCGTGAAATGACTTATTTTCTTGCAATGCATGTAGTTTTATAACCGGCAGAAGAAAAAGTTACCCTCACAATAACATTTGTCAATTATCATCAAGCATTGTAGCCAATTGATAATTAATGAGTCAAGTTCAAATCATGTCATGAGCAAATCTTTTATCAACTTGTGTCTTGGGCATTTACTATTTCTTGTAGAGAGATTTTCTAAATTATAATACACATATGGTTGGCTCTTTTGGAGAGATTTTCTCTCCACCCAATAAATAAATAAAAAAAGATCGAGGAAATTCATCAAGTTGACCATGTGTTCATTTCCTCCCTGCCCAAAAATCTCATGAAATGAATTATTTTCTGGCAATGCATGCAATTTTATCACTATTAGATGAAAAAGTTATTCTAACAATAACATTTGTTAATTATCATTGTGCATGGTAACTAGATGATAAAGGAGTTATATTGTCTTTCATGAGGTCACAAGCTCAAACCATGTTGTCGCGACCAAATTTTCGGGTGTGAATCACTTAGGGTTTGGCTAATGGATTGTTAAGCCTAGATTTAACTCGGGTTCTCCCAAGCCCATATCAATTCGCGACTTAGGTTTGAGTTCTTAACATGCAAATGATATTCAGTTAGGAGTCGCTACTAATCTATTTTTGGTGGGTCGATTAGAAACCCAAGCAAAGTAACGGGAGATTTACTTTACTCCTACGAACCAGAGATTTATGAGTTCGGGGACTTGGTTACGCTAAATTTCTCTAACGCCCATTCGGTACCTTTCTCTTTTATTTTGAAAAAATATTTGGCAGGCAGCTTGAATTGATTTTAAATCTATTTCCCTAACATGTGAGGCAATCATGCGGGTGCGCAAACCACCAATTTAACACCCAAGAAAGCAAATAAATAAAATGCAAGACTTACCTCATAGCAACGAAAGCATCTGCAATGTTAGATCAGAATTCACATCAGCAATCCTAGATATGATTTTTAATTAACATGACATCACTCAAATTTTTTTGTTTTCACTTTTTTAACGAGAATATAATCCATATGCAATGCAATGCTTCTAATCTAATATGAAATAATATGGCATGACAATATGTCTTAAACTATATGAATGAGTAAAAAAACTAATGATTGCTTAATGAACATGCAACAATTAGATATGCAATCTAAATTAGCCAAAATGACCTAATTCTAATGACGAGCAATTTAATTAGAAATGAACCTAATAACAATCACTAAAATGACGTGCATTTCATGGACCTAATTCTATATGACGTGCACATGATTTTTCTATTCTAAAAAATGCAATCTATCCTAGAAATTGCAACTAATTTATCCTAAGACAAATTTTATGAAATTCGAAATTTAAGAAAAAAATACAAAAATGATCTAGCTAGATTAAGATTCTATCTAATTTAAACTAGGGATTAAGTCATATTAAATCCTAATTTAAACTAAGACATTATCTAAATCTAAAATGCAATTTATCTAAAAAGATGATCTAAATTTAAAATGAAATATGCAATTTTATCCTAATATGCAATGCCGTACAAAGAATGCCCTAATTCTACATGACATATGCATGATGATTTTTGTGTTTGTTTTTTTATTTATAAAATTCGAAATTTAAAATTGCCGTATAATTAAACATGCAATTTAGATTTAAAGAAAACCTAACATCCTAAATGAATGCGTTTTTTTTATTTTTTTTATTTAAGAAACTCGAAATAAATAAATTTCCTATTCTAAACGTGCAAGATAACCCTAAAACGAGGAATATTCTAAAACAAACCTAATCTATCTCAGATTTTTTTTTTTTTGATGATTTTTCACGAAAACAAAATTGATTCAAGCGACATGGCAGTAGATCAGAGCAAGATAAGATTGATATCTAAAAATTGACGAACCATATCTCGCGCATGAGATCGGATTGGTCAATTTTAAATAAAACCGTGAATCGAATCTCGAGCGTGAGATTGGATTGTCGATTTTTCCGTGCGATTGCGAGTCATATTTCGAGCATGAAATCGGACTGTCAATCATATGCACGTTGTGACGGCTATTCGAGATTATGATAACATCATTCGAGAGTTCAATCAAGAATGCAATAATTCGAGCAAGGCAATGAAATATATGAATCTTGACTAAGATAAAATTATTACCTTGTTCAAACACTTGCTTGTCAAAATTGGACAAACTCGACACGATGAAGAGGTGGTGTTGTCTCGCGGATGCTCTGCGGGATGCTCACAGTGAAGGGTAAAGAGTTATCATGGTGGAAAGCTCAGGGACCATCAAGAATTACTGACGTGCAGTAATATTGATCAACACTCATATGCACTTAAACAACAAAGAAAGTCAGGTCAACATGCTCTAATCACGAAAACACCGATTTGCACGATTCATATTGGATCCAAGATGAAACACCAACAGTTGACTCGAAATTGACCCTCGTTATCCCAATCCTATCGACATTAACAAATTATGATATTACACTTCCCAAGCTCATAAGTTAAGTTCACCATTTTTTTTACTCCGATTGGACTCAGTAAATTAATGATGGTTAGATCATCTTCAACCTGTAAACAGGTCAAAACCAATCTCAAACTTACCAGTTGAAAGGAGCACACAATCTGATGGAGGTCAGCAATCGTTCATAGATAGCACGGATTCAGCGATGACTTAGATCGACCATGGGCTATCGCAAATGAGTTTCAGAACAGCGAGGTGGCAATTTGTGTGGATGCGAGCCTATGGATGACAAGCAAGAGAGGATCGCGTTGGGACTGTCTTGGCTTTCTTTTTGTGAGTCTTTTATTGCATGCTTCCTTTTCTTCTGTATCTCCTCCTGGATGCGTTACACTAGTGGAGACGTCCCTCCTCGTAACCTGCAGGAAAAGATAAAAACTTTTGGTCTCTCTTTCTGTGCATATCGTGGCCGTCTCTCGATCAGGCGGTGCTTGGCGACAGTTGGGGTAGCGGCAGTTGGTGGTCAACGATGGATCGGCAGCCGCGGGCGTCAAAGTTGTAGGCGCCGAACTTCACGCTTGAAGACCCCCACTGGAAGAAGACAACCCCACCTTTTTTAGTTTTTCCTTCTTCACGTGCTCTTGGTGTGATGTTCCTTGGACAACTACTCAGCCCGCCGATAGGAGGATGACAGCAGCTTCGGGCAGGTGACGTTGAGGAACTGCAGCAACTCCTTGTCGTCAGGAAGCAACAGGCGTCTCGGAAGAAGGCTGCTGGCGTCAATGGACTGGGCTTCGTCTCAAGGGACAACAGGCTTCGTCGTCAGGGCTTGGATCAGATTGGACTTCGCCGAGGGGGGCTCCAAGAGGAACGTCCTGCTCGTCGCGTTGTTGATGTCGTGGGAGCTCGTTGGAGGACTGGAAACTGGATGGGCAATAAGGAGCGTCGAGTGGCAGTGTTCCACTACGTGGGAAGAAGTGACCTTGGAACAAGCGTGCGGCAGCAACACAGGCACATCGCCAATCGAGGAGCGAGATGGCGCAGGGGCCGGGGCAACCGTGGCCGAGCTCTCCAATCTCAAGCCTCCTCTCTCTCCGCTTTCGTGAATGAACGGGGCTCTCTCCG
Source organism: Eucalyptus grandis (assembly GCF_016545825.1). NCBI lineage: Eukaryota > Viridiplantae > Streptophyta > Magnoliopsida > Myrtales > Myrtaceae > Eucalyptus > Eucalyptus grandis. The sequence continues at coordinate 53,793,904 of NC_052619.1, read as the reverse complement.
GATTTGTGGCCGTATATTCTCAATTGTGTGGCCTCCTCGAAACCCTACGCGAAAAACCTTTTTATGTTGAAGATTAGGGTTTTATTTTCCTTTTCAAATCAGCATCCGTGAAGATTTCTTTTCGCACACAATATCACTTTTTTTCCACATCTTCTGATTTTATCACCTAAAGATAAGATTGCAACCCGATTTTCTTAAATTCCAAAAATCCACCGTAATATTATTTCAAATCTCCATTTAGGTAATTTTTGTCATTAAAAGAAAACGGGCTCGGGCCAATTTACTTGCTTCATGGGCTTAGTCCAACCTACCAAATTAAAGCTTAGAACTACTAAATCAAACCCATTTGTCACCGACCCAATGTAAATGCAAATTAAGAAATAAATACACCTAAAACTATATGCTATGCAATTAACTATTTTTTCAGGAATAAAATTAACCCCTAATTTTTTAATGCAATAAATGACTAAACGGGTCGCCAAAATTTAGGTATCAACACATGTCATGAGCAAATCTCTTACCAACTTGTGTCTTGGGCATTTACTACCTCTTGTGGAAAGATTTTCTAAATCATAATACACATAGGGCTACCGCTCTTGTGGAAAGATTTCCCCTCCACCCAATAGAACAAAAAAAAAAAAACATTGATCCACTCTAAAATCTATTAAATAATAATGAAAAAGATTGAGGAAATTCATTAGCTTGACCGTGTCTTCATTTCCTCTCCACCAAAAAAAATCTCATGTAATGAATTATTTTCTTGCAATGCATGCAGTTTTATCACTAGTAGAAGAAAATGTTACTCTAACGATAACATTTCTCAAATATCATCAAGCATGGTAGTCAAGTGACAAATGAGTCACTTTGTCTTTCATGAGGTCATAAGCTCAAATCATGTCATGAGCAAATCTTTAATCAACTTGTATCTTGGGCATTTATAACCTCTTGTGGAGAGATATTCTAAATTATAATACACCTTGTGGCTCTTGTGGAGACAATTTCCTCTCCACCCAATTAATAATAATAATAAAATATTGGCCCACTTCGAAATCTAATAAATAATAATGAAAAAGATTGAGGAAACTCATCAACTTGACCATGTCTTCATTTCCTCTCCACCCAAAAATCTCATGAAATGAATTATAATATTGCCAATAGAAGAAAAAAAGTTAATCTAATAATAACATGTCATTAGCAAATCTCCGATCAACTTGTGTGTTGGGCATTTAGAACCTCTTGTGGAGAGATTTTCTAAATTATAATACACATAAGGTTGTGGCTCTTGTGGAGAGATTTCCTCTCCACCCAATTAATTTTTTAAAGAAAACATTGGCTCACTCTAAAATCTAATAATTAATAATGAAAAAGATTGAGGAAACCCATCAACTTGACCATGTCCTGCAATGCCTGCAGTTTTATCACTATTAGAAGAAAAAGTTAATCTAACAATAACATGTCATGAGCAAATCTCTCATCAACTTGTGTCTTGGGCATTTAGAACATCTTGTGGAGAGATTTCCTCTTGACCCAATTAATTAAAAATAATAATAAAATTGGCCCACTCTAAGATCTAATATATAATAATAAAAAAGATCAAGGAAATTCATTAGATTGATTATGTCTTCATTTCCCCTCCACCCAAATTCTCATGAAATGAATTATAATCTTGCAATGCATGCAGTTAAATCATTGATAGAAGAAAAGTTAATCTAACAATAACATTTAATTGAAGTGTGGTAGCCAAGTGATAAATAAGCCACATTGTTTTGCATGAGGTCACAAGCTCAAACCATGTCAAGAGTAAATTTCTAATCAACTTGTGTGTTGGGCATTAATTATATCTTGTGGAGAGTTTTTCTAAATTATAAGACACGTAGGGTTGAGGCTCTTGTGGAGAGACTTCCTCTACACCCAATAAATAAACACTGTTCCACTCTAATATCTAATATATAGTAATGAAAAAGATCAAGGAAATTCATCAACTTGACCATTTCTTCATTTCCTGTCCACCCAAAAATCTCATGAAATGAATTATTTTCTTGCAATGCACACAGTTTTATCACCAATAGAAGAAAACGTTCCTTCAACAATAACATTTGTTAATTATCATCGAGCGTAGTAGCCAAGTGATAAATGAGTCATTGTCTTTTATGAGGTCACAAGCTCAAACCGTGTGATGAGCAAATCTTTGATCAACTTGTGTCTTGGGCATTTACTCCCTCTTGCGGAGAGATTATCTAAATTATAATACATGTAAAGTTGCGGATTTTGTGGAGAAATTTTCTCTCCACCCAATTAATAAATAAATAAATAAACATGGGCCCACTCTAAAATATAATAAATAATAATGAAAATAATGGAGCAAATTCATCAACTTTTTTCCTTTTTTTCAGAATTTCATCATCTTGACCATGTCTTCATTTCCTCTTCACCCAGAAAGCTCATGAAATGAATTATTTTCTTGCAACGTGCACAGTTTTATCACTGGTAGATTAAAAAAGTTACTCTGACAATAACATGTATTAATTATCATCAAGAGTAGTAGGCAAGCAATAAATAAGTCACGTTGTCTTTCATGAGGTCCTCAACTTAAATCATGTCATAAGCAAATCTCTGAATAGAGAGAATTCTTCTATCCTACTACAAATAGGGTAGGGTTGCGGCTTTTGTGGAGAGATTTTCTCTCCACCCAATTAATGAAGAAAATAAAAACATTGGCCTGCTCTAACATCTAATAAACAATATTGAAAAAGATCGAGAAAATCCATCGGCTTGACCATGTCTTCATTTCCTCCCGAAAAGAAGGGAAACATGCTTGTCTGCCTGATTCATATAGTTAAGGCGTAAAATCTGCATCATCAGTGCCTTCAAATCATCATACTTTTTCCTTTGACCTTTTCATACGTTTTTTATGCATCCTGGCACAGCCAAATGATAGTAAAACCACATCTTTTGCAGGCGGGTAGGTGTCCTAATTTAATTGCCATGTCTCTTTCAACATGCTACGGCATGAGTCTCGTTTTTTAGACAGCTATTTTTGCCTTTTTGGTGGGTCCAGGAGCTAGAGATTACTTAACCTCGTGGAATTTCAGCCCTTTGAAAATTGGATCTTATCAAGCTTTACAACAGAAGGCCAACGATCCAGGAGCTACAATGTCATAACCTTCCTTTGACTTGCGATTCCTTAATTTGACCTTTTTTTGAAGCTGAAGTTTTGGAGTCTTGTAACTCTAGACCGGAACAAAAACACGGTTGTTCAAACGGGTTTCATCTAATGACCATTCAAACAGACGGCGAGGTTCGAACGCGGAAAAGGCTTGCGGTGGAGAGGGAGCGTTTGGTCCCCTCTTGGTTAGACCAACAACAACTAGAAGGGATGTAACGGGCGTGTTTCTGTTTTGGACAACCATCACGAAGAAAATAGTGAATCTATTCTCTGACTTATGCTGTTTTCCTTTGCCTGTTGGAGGAAATCGCGGGATCTTTTCCTTTTGAACGAGAATTACAGAAAACGTGGGAAGATTTTCTGGGTGCTTAAAAATGACCCCTTGATTTGAAAAACCTCAACTGAGAGTTTGAAACAGTAATCCCTTTCCGCATCTGGATTTTACGCTAATAACATTACCCGATTAAGAACTTCCATGGAAAGCAGAGGAAGCACAATGTCAGCAGGATCTATAAGCTTCAAAAAAGCACTCCTTTCATCCTAGAATGCTTATTTGCTATACAGGACTCCCGATATTTACATGACAAGCAAAAAGCACCATAGAATTAGAACCTGTCCTGAGTAATTGATCTAGATTTCTGGAAAAAAGAAGCAGAGTCCTAGCCACTTGAGTTGGAATGCAACTCATTTGGTGAAGCCTCTACCATAGCACTGCTCGTATGGTTATCCCCGTTGTTGCTGCTACTGCAGCTCAAGGTCCTCAAAAGCCGCCACAGCCCCCAGTTCCTCGGAATCTTCTTCTCGGCATTATCCGTCGACTGGACCATCGAGGCCTGGCTCCGCCGGCGGCTCTGCCTCATCCTCATGTCGCTCAACTCCATCTCCATCGGGAACCTGGCCGACCCAAACACGAGGAAGTACCACTTGCCCTTTGCTCCCACCTTCCTCGCCGACCCATCTACGCTCCTGAACTTCTCCAACGGCAGGTTCTTGGAGTCGGTCACTTCCCGCGGCTTCGACCGCTTCTTCTTGTCCGATCTCAACTTGCGGTACGAATACGACGTTCTGGACTTCCTAAATAGGCGCAGCTTCCAGCGAAAGAACCACCTCTTCTTCGACTTTGCGGGACGCTTTCTGACGAGATCATCCGCGTTCTTCGCGGCGGGCGGCGGCTCTCCATACGGGATGAGCTTGCCACAGAAGATTATGTGCCCCGAATGGTGCACGGAGGAAATGCTCAAGTCCTCACTGGAGGAGAATTCAAACAAGTCTTCTTGATCCCGATGAGGGCCAGTCGATGCGCCTCGTGCTTGTTCTGGTTCTGTCGCCACTTTGGAGAAGCTGTCCTCCCACTCGGCCGAATCGCTGTAGAGCGGGAGGTCGCAGAAAGAGAGCGTCTCCGCTTCGTCTTCTTCATTTCCTTCTGCTTCTTGATTTGGGTCTTGCGAACGACCCACAATGCTTTGGTCCGGCTCTTGCCTGGACTCATCGCGTGAAACGACCATCACGGGCAAGAGCGGCTAGAAGAAGAAAAAGAAGAAGGAGAAGAAGAAGCCAAATGTTACCAAAGGAGATGGAGAGAGAAGATGAGGGGCGATCTTTTATTTTTCTTTTCTTTTCTTGCGTTTAGACAAAGGAAGTTTCTACTGGACACTTTCTGATGACGCTCCCATTTGGCCATATATAGGCGCTTGCATGTGACCAGGAGCGTGTCTCTGATATAATAGAGAGAGAAAGAGAGGGAGGTAGTAGTTCGGAAAATTGGATGAGAAGGATAGCTTCTAGATGAGGCGATTTGTTTTTCTTTCCTTTTTCTTTTACCGTTAAATTTAAGTTGAACGATACATGACAATTAATAGATTTACTTCCATCTGTTACATATATATTAGTTTGTGATTTTCCGTGCTATTAATTCAATTTAACAAAAAATTTAACGTATGATAAATCAATTTAGGGTTTTTTTTAGTCAAATTTGTTATATATGTACTACTTTAAGATTTTCTATAGTCAAAAAAATTAATTTATAATAAATTTATTGTAAATGTATTAATTTTGAATTTTTCATTGCTAATCGATGGGGAATAAAGAGGAATAATAAGAGAGAGAGAGAGAGAGAGAGAGAAAGAAGGGTCGGGTGACCCTATTAACTGAATTTTAATTTAGAATTTGGGTTTGTGGGGGCGGGTCTTCTAGATGAGGATGAGTCGTGTAGACATGTTCCTAGTCGTAGACACTAGTCAATGAGTCCTATCACCCAGAAAAGAAAACTATAAGATGGTGCAGGATTGTCCTGATTCGCTTGGGCGGCCCCAGTGTTTCTAGACGGGGTCTTCTTGAGGGCGTTTTCCGCGAAGCAACGTGCATCATGTACTGATTTATTTTTATATCAAGTTATCACCACCCTAAATAAATTCGATTCTTTTGTTTTTTTTTTCCTTTTAATTATAATAATTTTAAGATTTCTTTATTTAACGAAAAATAAAAATAAAAATTGAAAAAATTATAGAAAATATTTGTATTATCAATAACAAATTATATCTAAACATTTTCGTGATTAATGAAAATATTTTTCGCGAGATTAATTTTATAAGCGATACATGTGATATTTTTTTAATAAAATAATTTTCAAATTATTAATTTTTCGCAAAACAAATGAAACCTTACACGCAAATCTCGTGAGTGTCTTGAGAGTTTTTCTAGTTTTTAGGTGTTCATCAAGCGTCTAAGTTTCTAAAATAAATGTGTTTGCAAATCCTGAACGCTTCATGCCTTATAAATGATTTAGCTAAAGCATGTACAAGAACAGTTAGTTTCATATGATTATTCCCGAACTTAACCGTGTCAAAAGCTTCGATGACTCCTGAGATAGTCTCAAGTTAGGCGGGAAAATTGCATTGCAAGTCCTAAGCCTTATTTATGGAATACAATAAGTCCTTAGTCTCTATCGGAAGATGAATTAAACCCTATAATGATGCTGAAGAAGTGCCATTTAAGGATGTCATATAAGTACTCGTTGCGTGAAACTTATGTAATTTTAAGTACTGTTTTGAAAGTACTTGATTGCACATTTAGAAAAAGGTTTAAGACTTAATCAAACCAATTAACAAGTATAGGATTCAATCACATTCTATACATAAAATTTAAGAAATTTCTCCTAATTTATCCGTGGATATCAAGTATATCAATGTTGTGAAGGTCTAAAATGTGTAAGGAAAGCGTCCCGATTAACTAGATCAATAGCATTGGCTCTATATCATGTTTTTTTTTCTCTCTAGGAGGAGCTCTATACCGTGTTAGAAAATTTCATCTAAAAATTTAAATTGATAAGTAAAGAGATGATATAAATATAAAGAGCATATAAGATTTATTATTAAGCGATGCAAAATAATAGGCGGAGGGTTCAAAAGGTGGACTTATCGGGGCGGGGCTCCGCAACTAGTCCAAGCATGACGTGATCGCTAATAAAGAACCATGCGATCCCACCGCGAAGAAAGTATCACGTGTCCGGAGGGGTCATTCCACGAGTTGGACCACACCCGCATGAAGACAGAAACAGCAGCCCCTTGCAAACGGGCTTTAGGATCCGAAAAGGACCCTGCGATTTTCTTACCACCACCCAGTCAAAAGAGGTGGAGCTTTCACACCATAATAATGAATTATAAATATGGGATGAACAGTAATTGTTGCGGGTGGAGGTGAAGGACTTTGCTTCCTCCCCAAGAAAAATCGACAACCCCAAGATTCAGCCTAAGGACCTATTCAAGTTCCAGAAGTTCTCTTGTCCGGGACAAAGACGATATTCCAGGTAAAAGGTTGATAGTGCCGTTTCGAAATAGGTACTGTATTACCCGACACCGTCAAGCCACGTTAATTAAATCATATCACGTCTCCTCATAAAAGAACCAATTTACATATCGAGATAGAATCATTTATGTTACTCGTTGCAAAATCACGGATGATTCGGCCAAATGCAACACTAACAATGCTAATGTATGAGGTTCGATAGGCAACAAAGCGAGTGAATCGATGGTTTTGCTGTTGAAAGAATGGGCAATGCAAAGCTTGAAGAGCAGAATTTCTAAAGCCATTTTTATTTATTTATTATAGGGCAGGTAAATCTATGATAAACTTATCACAGATTAATATACTTATGACAAATTTATCTTCCGTTAAAATTTCCGTCTAATTGCTAAGTTAGATGACACGTGATGGTTAACGGATATATCGTTTGAGGTTTTACCTCTATTTATAACATGTTTATTAGTTTATGATTTTTTGTGATATTGATTTAATTTAATGGAAATTAACGAAGGGTAAATTGAATGTACTAATTTGATATTTTTTTAATAAAAAAATTAATTTTGGATAAATTTATTATAGGTATATTAATTTATGATTTTTTTATGATATTTACCTTTTATAATAATAAGTCCTTGAGAAAGTGGCGAAAGCTGCCAAAACAGCGAGAGAGAATAAAGAAGCTTAAACCCAATTGTAATCCATCTAAAATGAGACCAAAAGGAGAAAATCGTAGAGGAAAGGTATGAATTTCACGCGAATGACTTTTTTACGATGTGGAACTTTCCATGTGCTTTAAGTTTTCTTTTTTATTTTTGGGACATCTAGAAGCCCATTTCTCTGGAATTTCATTCACTATCGGGACAGGTGTCTCTAGCACTACAATAGACACTGGTGAAGAGAAGAATTGAAAAATCATACATTGGAAGGGGCCCTTTTGAAAGTGGTGTTGAATTAGGTTGAAGAGTCATGACGATTTCACCTTGACCATGATCATATCATGTGCATCACGTAGGGAAGAAGATACCTTATATCATGGACTTATTTGGCCTTTTCTCTTTTCTAATGACTAATTGAATTCTCTGCCTTGGTTCTGAAGTTCCTTTCTTTATAAGATGACTGCAATTTAAATCAAAGAGCGTCGCGCCACCGCTGAATAGCCAGTCGATTCGGACCTTGGTATCCAAGCATATATACATCACTGGTATGACTGCGAAGCTAGAGGTAGAGAAACTTGCAGAAAACTTCTACCACAAGTTCTTGGCCAAAGTAATAGGTGGACCTTTTAGTATTTCAATTCAGCTCTGCCTATTCACAAACACGTAGCGCCCGGACTGCAATCCAAGTCATTGACAGAAAATCCTAGCCTAAGATCCTCACGTAGGTATCGCGAAACATTTTGAATTTTTTTAATATTAATAATTAATATATTAAATAATGTAATTAGTATGGTCTAGGTGGGTAGGTAGGCAGATCCACCCATGGAATTAGGAACTGCGTCTGACTCATCGGTTCTCATAAATCGGAATCGAAAACCGGATTAGTTCCCTTAAGAACCATCGATTTCATACGGATTCGGTCCGATTTTGGGTGGTCCAAGCAGGTCCTAATTCCTTTACTTACTCGTCCTGCAAACCCAAGTGTGCGCCACACTTGCTCATAGTCATAGATCTTCAGACTAGGCAGCATGACCGGTGCCTCCGCCGTGTCAAACCCACTTGGAGAGAGGAGTCCAGTCAAAATCGAAAATCCACACGTCCTTCCCGTCCCCGCTCAATTCCGCGCTGCCCGCATAGATTCCAGCTTCATGCGACACGTTAACCAGATCGAAGACGCACGCTTTGCCCATCAATTGGTCCCCCGCATAGTCCGCACACTCCAGCGGATCTCCAGCTATCGCGCTGCAACTTGACCTGTCCCTTTTTCTTTTTTTCTTTTTTGGAGGAGGATGGGGGGGAGAGAGAGAGAGAGAGAGAGCGGAGAGGAAAGTTGAGGAAAACTCTCCAAGATCGGCGGCAGCTGCAGGAATGGCGACATCGGAGGGGATGGCAGAGGAGGAGGGGGAAGAGCTGAATGACGGAGGAGGAGGAGATCTTGGCCCTGGAGGTAGTCCAGGAGGGGCTTGCGGTCGATGAAGGTGACGCGGGGAGGTGGTGAACCATTTATGGGTTCAATATTTTCAAATAGGTGTAATCTAGAAACTCGTTTATGACCAACTCTAATTGAATTTCAATATCTTAAATCATTTTTACCCAGCCCTTCAAATGTCTAACAAGCCATTTGCAACTCGACCCCAAATGCAACTCCAAGAAAAACCCACATCCTGAATTGAAACGAGTATGTGATCACTGCAACTAGCTAGGATGATCTGTCGGTGACTATAAACCTTCTACATTATCTATTTAACGGAAAATATAAAAACAAATCTCATTTTTTATGTCATAACCACTTACATACCCTATTTTACAAATATCATTTGTATAACTCTAAGCAAAACTCCACATTAAAAAGATCAAATTGCACTCCTTGCAAACTCCCTGTTTAGCATCTTGCATAGGGTTTTGGTGGTTTGGTTCTTAATTGGCTTTGAGTATTTTGGGTGAGTTTGAGATTTTAACATCCACGAGGAGTATTTTTGGAAAGAAAATGGCATAATAAAAAAATAGGGATACAAGGAAAATTGATGTGAATGTTCAAAATAGTCTCTAGAGCTAAACCTCAGTGGTATTTTCAAAAATAGAGATATGCAAGTAATCTTTGGGCATAGAGTGAGGTATGTTCTAATATTTTTCATCTATTAATTTTTTTTTTTTATTATGTAGTTAGAAACTCCTCTAGCTTTTTTTTTGATGTTTTCTCTCTATATGTTCTCTTAAAATATTACAGGATTTGTACTGAAATGTGTGCATTGTTAAAACAACATTTCATTCATTTCCACTGAAGTACAAGAAGAAATCGTGGTCCAATTTCAAACCAAGAAAAATCCCAAATAATTTCAAAACAATATAAACTCTAAATAACAAGATGAATTAATAGAATAAGGTTAAGAGTCACGCTCAAAGAGCAAATCCATGACTTCTCCAAACCAAAATCAATGGACAATCATCAAATCCATCTTCAATAATGAGGACACACTAAGATCTCTATTTGTTGTGATGGCTTTGGCTTTGGCAGTGTGCACCGGTGTTCCAAAACACCATTGTCTCTCAGAGTAATAAGGTTGCATGAGCACAAATTTGACATCTGTTGGAACAAAAGGTTGACGAAGTTCCTCCAATCTCTTTCAAAACTGGACTTATACACCAACCATCATCATTTAGAGTAACAAGATTGCATGACACAAATTTGACATCTATGAGAATGAAAACTTTACGAAGTTCCTATGATCTCTTTCAAAACTAGACTTATGCACCAAAGAAACCCGAGAAAAGCGAAACCCTAGAATCATACCGCAAAAAATCCCCAAATCGAGACTAGATTGGGGAAAAAAACTGTGAAAAGATGAAGAGGAGAGAGGAGAGAACCCTAGGGAGGAGAGAGAAGAAATTTTGCCTATATTGAAGGATATAATTGAATAATAAATTTCTTGTGAAGCCTCGATATTGAGGGCAACCCCTTGGGTTAGCATAGTTATATTGGAAAGTTAAGGAATTCAGCTTGAAAATTGAAGGTCACATGTTCAAATGCCACCAAATGCGTGAGAATTACTTCTGGATTAGAGCCACTGCACAAGCAAAAGCATCAACGTAATTGATCTATGACACTTATAAGGTTTTTCATAAGTTTTCAAATCATCATGTATCTTTGGTTATGCAACACAAAGACGCCTAACACCAAGAAACAAAGTTAAATTCATTGTGACGACTATGCTTTATACGTGAGATTTTGTAGAAATACTACCAACTGTCTACAAGCTTAAGCTAATAGAGATTAAGGTAGACTTTAGCCGCATAGAATTATATAATAAATGGGACAAATAGAGGTTTGAAAAGATTTGAACTCAAGATATCTTATTTGGTATTTATGAGATTTTGTGAACAATTCTAAAAGTTTCAATTATTAAATGAATGCGTGATTTAATATTTGAATACTCTAACATTGCCACGATTTATATACATCATTTTGTGAGATATACATTATCTTATCCATTGGTTATATAATTATTCTGTAACTAGGGAGGGTTAAAATCAATCAAAATCTCAAATAAGAAGATTGCATGTTTCACGACAAGTTTGCATATCCGAACAACGGAATTTTGTTAAAGAACATACTTGATACGTTGTCATCGATAATGTTGTTGGTTGAATTTACGCTAAGGAATTTGACCACTAAAGTTAATGAGCCTCTTTCGTGCATCATACCTATCATGTGTAATCAACTAAATGAGTCTTCTCCTTGCATTCGTCAGAAGACATCATGGGACGTATTAGCAACCACACAAGAAATGTAGCAAGAACGATGCGCAAACGCTCCTTTTGTAAACTATGGAAAATCGATTCTTCTAAAAATCAAACCTTTCGAATATATACATCGTCTTTGGTAATCTACTCTCTCTCTCTCTCACGTGTGCAAAGTACAGAGTCAATCCTGTCACACGCGCGGGACGCAGCCCAACGAGGCCTTCACCAAGGCATCGGCGCGGCGACGGTGGCCCGATCCCAGAGCCCTCAACAATCCGAACAACCCCTTCCCTTGCTCACGCCGCCGCAATCCCCGCTTTCACGATCTCATCGCCGCCGTCGCACGATTTCTCTTCTCGAGGTTGCGGCTCTGCCTCGTCCTCATCTCGCTCAGCGCCATCTCCGTTGGGAACCTCGCCAATCCAAACGCCATCAGGTACCACCGGCACTTACTCCTCCGGACCGTCGGCGACCGGGTCCTCCCGCTTGTGCTCTTTGGCTTCCGCCGCCGGTTTGAAGCGGCGATCTCTTCTTCTCCGTAGCAGGAGTAGGAGGAGGATGAGGAGGTGATCCTCGGCGAGGGATGAGCTTCCGCAGAAGACGATGCTCCGATCATCGGAGGAACCGGAGTCCCCAGTCAATGAGAACTCGAAGAAGTCGTCGTGATCTAAAGAGGAGGAGGAGGAGGAGGAGGAGCACGACGACATGGAGGCGACATCGTCGGCGAACGAGTAATCTGCTGCGTCGCAGTACGAGGAGAGGTTGCAGAGCGAGAGAGCGTCGTCATCGCCGTCGTCGTAGTTATTGGGAACTTGAGCCGAATCGGCGTCGACGAGCTCTTCCTTCCGCAGCGGTGCTTGAACGAAATCGGTGGTAGTCGTCATGGTGGGTTTTCAGAGAAAATTTTGGAAGGGTGGGGGATGGATAGAAGTAAGAGGAAGTCGGCTTCGTTGGAGAAGATGATGAGCTCAGGAACGAATGTATTTATAGAGAGAGAGAGAGAGAGAGAGAGAGAGAGAGGTGGCTTCCTGCTGAGGTGGGTCGTTGTTAGCTTCGTTAGTGGGCTTCTACATGAATTTTTTTTTGGTGATATGTGGAACTTCTAGATGAAGTTGTGTGGAGAAGAAGATAAATATAAGATAGAGTCAAAAACGAGGTGTTGAACAAGTTAGAAACGGAAATGAAAGTCCAGTCCTTTTTTGGCTTGGTCTTCTAGAAGAGCTGGCCAGTAGGTACCAGGAAAGATGACCAAGCATCCCTCCCTTCTTGAAAGTTGCTTACATTTCCTTATTTTCTCAGGATTCCGTAAGTATATTTTATACAGATGATAATCCTTATTAAAAGAAAAAAAGTGTACTAGTAGACAGATTTTGGCTATTGGATGGCAACCTCGCTACATCTCGGTTAGGACTAGTTTGGGACATCAAGAGCAGCACTGTGCCGAGTGGATGGTCCGCATTTCGTCTCTTAACGCGCGACCTATGGGTTCAAATGACAATTGGCCGAACCCAGAGGGCACTAAAATTTGATTCGAACTTTTAGGTCTTTTAAATTCTTGCTAAGTAATCTTGTTGCAAACCATTTATACTCATGCCAAGGAATCCTGAACTACTTCAAATTTGTGTGGAGGAATTTTGGTATGGAATATTTAAATGCATCTAAAGATGCATTTATTTCGCTAAAAAATTCACGATAAAGTATTTTTCCAACAAAAAAATGGTTAGTTTTCATCTATTTAGTGATTTAAGAAAATGATTTCTTTTCTTGTTAAAAGCAGAAGTTGTTTCTCTCAATCTAAGTTTATGGCGTATGAAGTAAGTTTTTCTTATTAATGGTTCATATTTATCTAAGAAAGTCTAATACCAATGGAGGAACCTCATCCAGAAGGGGCATGGATTCTTTTGCTGCATACGTTACTCACTCTATTTTGCTTCAGAGGAAATTAAGGCCTGTTAAACAAGTGGATTGAGTCATAAATGATTCAATCTAAATTTACAAATTGAACTCATTTTGATCCATTTATTTACAATGTAAATTTCGACCCATATACAACCTCTCTCGGGATTCATTTTTAGCATTTTTCCCTATATTTGTTGGGTTTCATGAATCATGTATAAGAAAATTAACGAAATAAACGCAGCGGAAACAAAGATATATTTTACACATGATTCTCCTAAGGCGTTGTTCGTGCGTTTCAATCAAATATCTAAACAAAGGGAGTTAAACGAAATACCTCTCGAAGCGCTTTGAAACAAGTCAGTTCGGATGTTCTACAAGACGAGTCCCACAAGCGTTGGACCTCTAGTTCGACACACCAACAACGAACGCCGAACGGAAGAGAGGACTTTCGGATATCCACAACTTCGATCGTGCTAGCAATCACATGGAAAGAATCCGTCGTATTCTTGATGTATAATAGTCACGTCCCGAACGAGAGAATTGTTTCTCTTCCTCGTGTCTCAAAGACACAAGAACACACGCACACTTTTCCAATTTTTCAGCAGCATCATTGATATCTCGCTTGTGTTTCTCTCAACAAACCAAAACCACACTAACTTTTTCTCTGTTTTTCAACAGCACCACTTTCTCTCATCCTCAATTGTCTTTTTATATTAAAATGACCAGCAACGGTTGCATCGATGGACGATCAGCAACCGTTGCTGATCATCCATATTATACGATCGTGCATGAGCGGTTGCTCATGCACGATCAGGCATGATGGTCAGCGGTTGCCGACCATCCATGTTGCATAATGGTCAGCAACCGCGACCATTACGCTCAGTGCATGTGCACGAATTCGTGCACATGCATGAAGCTTTAATTAATTAATTAAATGGATAAATTATTAATTAAAATAACATAATCCTTAGCAGCTTTAGGGCATCTTCTAACAATCTCCCACTTGCACTAAAGCTAACTTGTTTGGTATGTTAACATATATCCACTTTGGGCATGCGTGTGCATCATATGCAAGTAGGCTCGTGACTATAATACAAATTAAATTAAATCTCATTTAATTTAATTTCAAATCGACTCAATTCGATTTGCAGTAATTGCAAACACATTTGCAATAAATATTTTCTCTTGTTCCACGTCATCCTAGTTGTTTATGGTGTGTGACATCCCTAGGTTCATCACTAAGCTAGTAGTAAGACTTGTACTAACACATTAGTACTTCCAAAAGAATTAATTGTCCCGATTAATCTTTTAGGTCCTACAAGCCACGATTGACATCTAGCAATATATCATGGCTACCCAGATAGTGTGAATACTTTAAGAACATAATGAACCTGTCGCCTTTGGCTACAGTGTAATTCAATCCTCTCGTCTTACTATGTCCCGATCAAACAAAGACCATGGAATATTTGTCAAGTCATTAATTCGATCATATGCACAAATCTAATTGACATGCATTTTTTATTTGAGACATAAACAATTTATTTCGATTACAACCCCGGCCGAGGATTTCAATGCGGTGTCACAGCTTAGATCGCATAGGACATCATTATCATACCTTGCATATAACAAGGAGACAGATTCCATATTGCGCACACGTGTAACTTCGTATATGAACAAACTATGACCATCAAGTATAAAGACGGATCGACGACCCGGCATTATGTGCACCCGTGAACCATAGTTGTTCGATACACAAGTTAACACTGTGCCTCAGGTCTAAGGATTATTTATACGACCAAAGCATGAACAATTAGACATTGACCACGCTAAAAGCTTCCATGTCGCTAATCGTTCCATATGCGTCACGTTCAGTGAATTTGTCTAATACAAAACACCGTGTTCTAACCAGGTATCATAATACCCAATGACATGTGACTCATCATTCCCTTAAGTATCAAATACTTAATGGCGGTTAAGAACACACCGGTCTCAACAGATTATTAATATCCACTTAATAATCCATCGACGGGAACAATTTAAAGATTCAGTCTAACTATGAACCCGTCACATATATTCTTGACGCCTCAAGAATAGGTCTAGTTGCACCGATCTTATGGAATCATTCATCAATATAAAATAATTGGACAAATGAATGAATACGTCGTTGCCATTAATTAAATAATAATAATGAAAGTACAATTGAAATCCCTAATATGTAACTATTACATAGTAGCTTTAGGGCATACATCCAACAATTTCCTGCCACACTAAAGCCAACTTGTCGGTACCTCAAACCCATTTTGTCAATATGTCTTTCAAAAGAAGACCGAGGTAAAGCCTAGTGAAGGGATCTCGCCACGTTTCCGCCGAGGCAATTTTTCGCAAGGCGATATCACTCTCCCAACAATTTCTCCGATGAGATGGAAGCGTCTCTCAATATGCTTGACTGGTGAGACCTTGGTTCCTTAGCTTGAGCTATCGCCCCATTGTTGTCACAAAACAATGTGATCGGTTGCTCAATTGAAGGAACGACTCCAAGTTCAGAAATAAACTTCTTCATCCAAGCGGTTTCCTTTGCCGCTTCGTAAGCAGCTACATACTCGCCTCAAGCTGGTGGAATCGGCAGTTATGCTTTGTTTGGAACTTTTCCAACTAACTCGCACCACCATTGAATGTAAAGACAAACCCTGCATGTAGACTTATAATCATTAGATCCGATTGAAAATCGGAATCAGTATAAGCTACAACTTTAAATTCTCCTTCTCCATATATCAAGAATAAATCTTTAGTCCTTCGCAAGTACTTAAGAATATTATTGATTGCTATCCAAAGGTTTTCCTCTCGATCGACCGATATCCGCCTGGGAATACTTACAGCATGCGCATATCAGGTCTAGTACATAGCATAGCATACATTATGCTTCCAATAGCGGATGCATATGGTATCTTTGCCATCCGCTCTCTTTCTTCAGAGTGTTGGGACACATCTCCTTAGAAAGACGGATCCCTTGCCTAAAAGGCAATAATCCTCTTGGAACATTGCATGTTAAACCGTGTTAACACTTTGTCTATGTACGTAGATTGTGAGAGGCCAATCAATCACCTTGATCTATCTCTATAGATCTTGATACCTAAAATGTAGGTTGCCTCTCCTAAATCTTTCATGGAGAATTTCGTGACAAGAATAGTTTTATGGATGATATCATTGGTACATCATTTCCAATCAAAAGTATATCATCGACATACAAAAACTAGAAATGCAATTGCACTCCCACTGATCTTCTTGTATACACAAGGTTCATCCGGATTTTTGATGAAGCCAAACGATTTGACTACCTCATCAAAACAGATGTTCCAACTTCTGGAGGCTTGTTTGAGTCCATAAATGGATCTTTAAGCTTACACACCTTCTCTGTTTTTCACTATTGATTCAAAACCCCGTGGCTGTTCCATATAGATGTCCTCATCGAGAAAACCATTTAGAAAAGCCGTTTTGACATCCATTTGAAATATCTCATAATCAAGGTGTGCAGCTATATAGCCAACATAATCCGAATGGATTTTAGCAT
This sequence comes from Eucalyptus grandis, assembly GCF_016545825.1. NCBI lineage: Eukaryota > Viridiplantae > Streptophyta > Magnoliopsida > Myrtales > Myrtaceae > Eucalyptus > Eucalyptus grandis. The sequence continues at coordinate 53,777,073 of NC_052619.1, read as the reverse complement.
GGCCACAGGTGAGAAAGTTTCGTCATAATCACCCCTTTTTGACGATATCCTTTCGCCACCAGCCGTGCTTTGTAAATTCCACTTGACCTTCAACGCTCATCTTCCCTCTTGAAGATCCATTTACAGCCAATTGGTACAATACCATCAAAGTGTGTCGGCCAAGGTCCAAACCTCATTGGAATACATTGAATCCATTTCGGATTTCATGGCTTCTAGCCATTTTCCAGAATCGATGTCCAACATCGCTCCCTCATAGGTTTTAGGATCACCAAAGGTTGATCACCGTCATTCACAATGAATAATGGTTCAATATGATCAACCGAAAGTGTCTATAACGAGCAAAGTGGGCGAGACGTTCTCACACTTCTCCTAAGAGGTTGTGTATCGTAAGCTCCCATCAATCGAGATTGGTATCTCGAACTCGGTTGTTTGGCACTTCATTATTTTCTTCTTGTAAGACTATTTTTCCGCCCAGCACCACTTTCTTGGATGAACCGATTCTCCAAAAAGAAGCGTGCTTGCATACCAAAATTCTTTTGGTTCGAATGAAAATAGAAATAATATCCAAGAGTTTCCTTGGATATCCAATGAAGCGACCTTGTTCAGATCTTGCCTCCAATTTTTCCATTTTCAGCTTTTTCACGAAAAGTCGGACAACCCCAAATCTTAATATGATTAAGACTAGGTTTCCTACTATGCCATATCTCATAGGGCGTAGTTGGAACAGATTTGGACGGCACTCTATTCAAAAGTATATACAGCAGTAGCTTCAAGGGCATATCCCCAAAGGGATATTGGCAAATCGGGTGTAACTCATCATAGACCGTACCATATCTAATAAAGTACGATTTCTTCGTTCAGATACACCATTATGTTCGAGTTCCGTGAGGTGTCCATTGTGATAAAATGCCATTCTCTTTAAGGAAGTCCAGAATTCAAGATTAAGGTATTCACCTCCCGATCCGATCGAAGAGCCTTAATACATTTTCCCCGTTTGTTTCTCAACTTCAGCCTTGAATTCCTTGAACTTTTCAAAGGATTCAGATTTATACTTCATGAGGTATAAATAACCATACCGTGATCGATCATCGGTGAAGGTAATGAAGTAACTATAACCACCTCTAGCGCTTCATTAATTGGTCCACATACATCTGTATGTATTAATTTAATATGTCAGCAGCTCGCGCACTTTGTCCCACAAAAGGCGCTTTGTCATTTTTCTTAGAAGACATGCCTCACAAGTCGAGTATGACTCAAAATTTGAAGGATCAATGTATCCATCATTACTCAACTTGTTAATTCTATCTTCTCCAATATGACCTAATCGGAGATGCCAAACATACTTTTATTTGGACTGTCTCTAGGCGTTTATTAGTTATGGCATTTATATCAATTTATTTTGCTTATTGACATTGGTAATCACATTACCGACATTGTAATGGTATAAAGATTGTTGGTTAATATGCTAGAACCAACACATATTATATTATGATAAATAGAACATACATCATCGAAAGAAAATTCATAATTCTCTTTACCCGCACGAGGTATAGAGATGATGTTCCTAACAGCATTCTTATAATGCAAACATTTTTAAACCATTACATGTCCAGAAGGGAAACATAAACGAAAAGTCCCTATAGCTAATGCAGCAACTCTTGCTCCATTGGCAAACGCCGGACAATCTCATTTCGCCTTAGCATCCTCGCTATTTCCAGATTCTGCAAAGACATACAAATATGTGAAGTTGCAGCAGAATCTAGAACCCATGAGCTGGATTCAGCACTAACCATAAGATTGGTTTCAATAAGCATAGACACCATACCTTCATAAGGTCGGTTCTGGGCTTGACCTTCAAGCTCGCGAGGTACCTCTTGCGCCTTCCTCCAAAGGCTCCTTGACACCACAAAGAATGACATTTCCTTTATCAATCATGGGTTTTGGTTGCACAACAGTTTGGCAATGTTCTTCCATTTATTCTTCTTTAAAACGGTCTTACCCTTTGAAGAAGAAGTTTTAGCCATAGCCACTACATTTGGCCTCGTGTTATGCATTTCTTTTTTCTCATAAACTACCAACATGCTATGTAACTCAACAAGAGTTTTCTCCATCTTATGCATGTGGAAGTTTTGACAAAACCTGTAGAAGGAATCGGGTAAAGATTGAGGATCAAATCCACAGCCTAACTCATTGTTCATAACAAGATTCAGCCTAGCCAATTCTTCTAATGTGCCGATCATTTTCAAAGCATGATCATTAATGATGATCCTTCAGCCATCCTCATACGGTACAATGCCTTAGATATCTCATATCTAGAGGTTCGACCATTCTCATCAAAGTATTCCTTTAAGTGCAAAATGATCGACCCAAAGATCTTCCATAGATTCATACTTCTTTGTAATTCATTATTCATAGAAGCAAGCATATATGACCTAACTTTTAAGTCATCATCACGCCACTTATCATAAGTGACACGCTCCTCTGGGTCCCACCGTGAAAGGAGGTTGGCATCTATTCATCAAGCACATACCCAATTTTTTCTGAATTGAGAACAATTCTCAAATTCCTCACCCAAATAGTGAATTGGGTCCAACTAAACAATTCTTGTCAAGTATAGAAGCGAGTGGGTTTGTGGTCACCATTTTCAGAGTAATAATATATCTGTTGCAGAAAATAAATTGTTAACCGTTGTATCTTTCAAAGTAACTATTTCATTTTGGCCTTTAAATGAAATAGATCCTCCCACTAAATTTATATTCGAATCCCATACTCCTTTAAGATGGGAAGCTGTAATCTTTGTTGGGTAAAGATTACTAGTGGGGATTGGAGTCCCACTAGTCCAAAGTCCACCTCACCTACCGCTATTGGTGTCCTATGAACTTAGTGAGTGAACCAGCTTGTTCAACACATCATATGCGAGTCCTAATCATAACTTCGGCCTCTAGACCATGAAAGTCTCACCTAAGAGTTATTGGCATCATGATCATAGTTAAGTCTAGCCCATCGTCTCATGCATTGAAAACACAAATATTCCCTTCACCTAACAGTTATTGGAAATCATTTGCTCCAACCCACAACATCATATGCATAATGGAGTGGTCCAATATTATAAAATGGTAATTAACCCCTATGTATCCATAACCGGTTAATTAACCACTATAATATTGGATCAAACCACGACGATGGAAGGCCACGCAGTCCAAAACCCGTTTTGACTTAATATTCTTGTAAGGAATTTAGGTCGTTATTAACGGTCTCACTTGCACATTAACCGGTTTAACATGCACGTATACCATAAACACACAAATAAATAGATATCACATAATATCTATCCTATGTGGTGATCATGGAATTATGGTTCAATGGGTCTCGAGCCAAAGAGACCCATTTAGCCATTTTAATAATTTAATATGGACTCGCTTTCTCTTCACTTTTCTTCAATCTTTGAACTCTTCAAAGACCGGGCCCGAGAGCTCACCGCTTAATGGCTCCTCCAATGGCTCCTCCTCTCTTGTAGTATTTACATCAATAATTGAAATACTATACTAAAATTACATTTCATAAAAATAAATATAAAAGGAAGGACGCAGCCCATTTTAATAATTACATCCCAAAAGAATACCGTAATCATCATACATTCATCCATACAACAATCACAACATTTAGGGATTTTTCCATGATCACCAATTCTTCCTTATGAGCCATAAATTCAAAATTTAAAGCTCTCGAAGGCATGCATAAAATTCTGCATATCACTTGTAGAATGTAACACAAAGTATAACAAATTACGGATTTTTGATTCAAAATTGATTTAGTTCTTTTGCTTAGTTGATTAAATTTATCATATAAATTTATCAACTTCTATAGGCACATAAGAGTAAGAGAACCATTCTCTTAACAAAATAAATTGCCCATTAGAACGCAAAACATATTTGAACTATAAATCAATTAAACGCACGAAAACGCCTAAGGTTGGCTCTAATACCACCGTTGGGTTTCATGAATCATGTATAAGAAAAATTAACGAAATAAACGAGCGGAAACAAAGATATATTTTACACATGATTCTCCTAAGGCGTTGTTCGTGCGTTTCAATCAAATATCTAAACAAAAGGGAGTTAAACGAAATACCTCTCAAGCGCGCTTTGAAACAAGTCAGTTCGGATGTTCCTACAGATGAGTCCCACAAGCGTTGGACCTCTAGTTCGTACACACCAACAACGAACGTCGAACGGAAGAGAGGACTTTCGGATATCCACAACTTCGATCGTGCTAGTAATCACATGGAAAGAATCCGTCGATTTTGATGTATAATAGTCACGTCCCGAACGAGAATTGTTTCTTTCCTCGTGTCTCAAAGACACAAGAACACACGCACACTTTTCCAATTTTTCAGCAGCATCATTGATATCTCGCTTGTGTTTCTCTCGAACAAAACCAAAACCACACTAACTTTTCTCTCGTTTTTCAACAGCACCACTTTCTCTCATCCTCAATTGTCTTTTTATATTAAAAATGACCAGCAACGGTTGTTAATCGATGGACGATCAGCAACCGTTGCCGATCATCCATATTATACGATCGTGCATGAGCGGTTGCTCATGCACGACCATCGTGCATGAGCAAACCGCTCATGCACGATCTGGCATGATGGTCGGGGTTGTCGACCATCCATGCAGGCATAATGGTCAAGCTAACCGCTGACCATTACGTCTTCGTGCACATGCATGAAGCTTTAATTAATTAATTAAATGGATAAATTATTAATTAAAATAACATAATCCTTAGCAGCTTTAGGGCATCTTCTAACAATATTGTCATATGGACTAGCTTATTGAGTTAGCGAGGAATCTCAAGGATCGAGTTATGGATGGGGGTGGACACTCTCTTCGCTCCTTCGCAACTTCACCATGCGTGGCGATCCTCCGAGCCGCCGCCGCTTGACTACCCCGATCAAGGCCATCGCATTAGCTCAAGGCGCATCCTCTTGTAAATCAACACCGGCTAACTACATTCAGAAACTAAAGCATTCAAAAGTATTCATGAGAGATGAGGATTAAGCTAAAGAAAAACAGTCATCCTCTTTACATGAGCTTGTCCTAGCCTCTAAACCCAAGATCGATCTGGTTTTTCAAAGGACATACTCCTTGCTTTAGGAAGAAGACCTTGAAATTCGAGCCCAACACTTGCTCATAGAGATTCAGACTCGGCTGCATCACCGGTGCCTTCGCCTTGTCATACCCACTGGAGAGGAGAGTCGAGTCAACATCGAAAACCACGCATCCTTCCCGTCCCCGCTCATTCCGCGCTGCCCGCATAGATTCAGCCCATGCGACACGTTAACGAGATCGAGCTGCACGCTTTGCCCATCAAGTGGTCCTCACATGATCCGCACATTCCGGTGGGATCTCCATGTTGTGAAAATATGCTTCAAATTGGGTAGTACAATGAAATCGGATCGAGTAAAACAACTCGACTTTGAGGCGTGATATCACTTTCTTTTAAGGATTTATTTGCCCCACAATGTTACTAATGATCACCGGCAAAATCATCCAGGATACAACAAAGTCTCTCGGATGAGAATACTAAATAGCAATTCTAGTATTTCTCCAAGGTCTCTAGGAAAACAATCGAAAATTGGCTGCAGTTTTTCGAAAGAAGACTCAAAAATGACCACACTTTTCTTTCCAAAAATGACAAGTATATATATAAAATCAGCCTTGCAACTCTTCATGAAAATTGCGAACAAACACGTCTTTTAGAAAATTGTTCGATAAAGAAATGCGACTTTTCGGAAGAAGTCGAAAAACGAACAATTGCAATCCTTGAAAAATTAAAACCGAATAAGTAATTTTTCAAAAGTTGTCTTGAAAGACACAAATAAAATTCGGAATAATTTTTTTAAAATAGAATTTCGAATTTTCATTTATATTTCATTTCCTAAATTCTCAAATTAAAAGGCAACCTATGAACTAAAAATATAAAATAAAATAATAAATAAATAAATAAATAGCAAGGATTAATGCTAATTAAATCACGGGCGCGCACCCGCACGCGGGTATGGGTGGGGTCTAGCCCAGGGAAAATTTCACATTTTTAAACTGACCTACCTGCTCCCACATTTTCTATGTGGGACAAAAGTAAAAACACTATTTTATTTTAACAAACAAAATTCCAACACTCCAGCTATCGCGCTGCAACTTGGCTCAGTTCTTTTTTGTCGAGCTCCTTCAAGCTCGTGGGGTATTCGATGATTAAAGGACGAGGAAGCACGTGAGAAGTGGGAGTCTCTTTGGAGGAGAGAGATAGAAAGAAGAGGAAAGGAGGAAAACTCTCCGAGATCAGTGGTGGTGTCGGGCATGGCGACATTGAGGGGATGGTGGAAGAGGAGAGGGAAGAGCTGGATGGCGTCGGAGGAGGAGATCTTGCCCTGAGGTAATCAAGGAGGGGCTTGGTGGTCGACGAAGGTGACGGTTAAGACGAGTTCAATACTTTCAAATGGGATCTAGAGACCCATTTATAACTCACCTGATAGAATTTCAATATTTTAAATCGATTTTCACCCAATCTTCAAATGCCTAACAACGCATTTACAATCCACCAGATATATAAATCGAAAAATGGGTTCTGACCTATTTTGACACTTAAGAAAAAAGAAAAACCCACATCCCAATTGATTTGAAACAAGTATGAGGTGGCTGCGACTATCCAGCTTGATGTGTTTGACACCATAAACTTTCTATGTTATCTATTTAAGGGAAAATATCAAAAACATATCTCATTTTTTACCTAATAACTATATACATGCCCTATTTTGCAAATACCATTCATGTACCTCTAAGCAAAATCTCGACATTAAAGAGATTAAACTGCCCTCTTGCAAACTCATTTTATTAGTATCTTGCATAGGGTTTGGGTGGTTTGGTTCTCAATTGGTTTTGAGTATTTTGGGTGAGTTCAAGATTTTAACATCCAAAGGGGTTATTTTTGGGAAAAAAAAATTGACATTATCAAAAATAGGATACAAGGAGAATTGATGTGAATGTTCAAAATAGTCTCTAGTGGTAGACCTCAATGATATTTTCAAAAATAAAATTATGCAAGTAGTCATCGAGTATGAAGTGAGGTATGTTCTTTGTGTTTTCCATCTATTAAATTTTTTTATTATGTAATTAGAAAATCCTCTCGCCTCATTTTGACGTTTTGTCTATATATGTTTTCTAACAACATTGCGAAATTTGTACTAAAGTGTAAATATATTGTCAAAATAATATTTCATCCATTTTCACAGAAATACAAGAAAGAAACCTCGTAGTCCAACAATAAACTAAGACAGTGCTAGACAATTTCAAAACAAAACAAGTTTTAGATAATGAGATAAATCATTAGAATAAGATTATGGGTCATACGCTCAAAAAACAGATCTGCAACTTCTTCAAACCAAAGTAGGTGATCAATCACAAAATGCATCTTCGGTAATGAACATATACCAAGATCTTCATTTATTGTTACGGCTTTACTTTTTGACGATATGCAACAAGGTTTGACATCCCAACACCATAGAGAGAGAGAGAGAGAGAGAGAGAGAGAGAGAGAGAGAGAGAGAGAGAGAGAGAGAGGAGGGAACCTTGAGGGAAGGAGGAAGAATTGTGCACATGTATTCTTGTACTGAAGAATATAATTGAATACAAATTTTTGTGAAGCCTAATAGGGAGGACAGCACCTCAGGGTTGGTATAGAACATTGGAATGTTAGGAAATTCAACTTGAAAATCGAAGGTCATATATTCAAATGTCATGAAATGCATGAAAAATTACAGCTTACTTATTATACAAAGAAGCTTGACACCAAGAAATAAAATAAATTCCTTTGTGCGATTATGCTCTGTTTGTGAGATTTTATAGAACTATTACCAACTATCTACAAGTTTAAACTAATAGATGAAATCGATTTTGATCTAGGATTGAAGTGTAAATAAATGAAATAAATTGGGGTTTGAAAATATTAGAACTTGGGATTTCTATTCTAATACTCAAAGGAGATATTAGACTATTCTAAAATTTAAATTGTTAGATGAACACAAAATTTAATACTTGAATGATATCACAGCCTACATACAACATTTCATAATATATACACTATCCTATCCATTGTTATATTATTATTCAATAAGGAGGCTTGAAATCAATCAAATTCTCGAATAAGAAGATTGCATGTTTCGCAACAAGTTTGTATCCATAAAGATGGGATTCACTAAATCGACATCATCACTCATAACATTATTCATTATCTGTCAAATTTACACAAATGAATTCGATAGCGATAGTTAATGAGTCTTTCCCATGCATCAGATCTATAATGTGTGATCAACTGAATGGGTCTTCCTCTATGCATCCGTGAGAGAACATTACGGGAATGTATAGGCAATCTCATAAGAAATGTAGTAAGAACCGATGCACAAACTCTTCATTTTGTGAAATATGCAAATCAATACTTGTAAAAAATCAAAACTCTCGAATATATACATCGTCTTTGCCAATCTACGCTATTCTCACTCACACACACGTGCAAAGTACAGCGTCAATCCTGGCCAAAACCCGGACACGCGCGGGACGCAGCCCAACGAGGCCTTCACCAAAGCATCGGCGGCGACGACGGCGGCCCGATCCAAGAGCCTTCAACAGTCCGAACAATCCTTCCTCTGGTCTCGTCACCGCAATCGCCATTCCTCACGATCTCGCTGCCGCCATTGCACGATTTCCTCTTCGACGTTGCGACTCTGCCTCGTCCTCATCTCGCCCAGCGCCATCTCCGTCGGGAACCTAGCCAATCCGAACGCCATCAGGTACCACTGGCACTTCCTCCTCCTGACCGTCGGCGACCGGTCCTCCTGCTCGTGCTCTTTGGCTTCCGCCGCCGGTCTGGAGCGACGATCTCTTCTTCTCCGGCAGTAGGAGGAGGAGGAGTGAGAATGAGGGGGCGATCCTCGGCGAGGGATGAACTTCCTAAAGACGATGCTCCGATCATCGGAGCAGAGGTCAGAGGAAGAAACCGGGTCCCCATTCAATGAGAACTCGAAGAAGTCATCATGATCCGAGGAGGAGGTGGTGAGGAGGAGGAGGAGGAGCAGGACGACGTGTGGAGGACGTCGGCGGCTGGGTGATCGGTTGCGTCGCAGTGCAAAGAGAGGTTGCGAGCGAGAGAGGTCGTCATCGCCGGGTCGTCATAGTTATTAGGAACTTGCGCTGAATCGGCGTCGACGAGCTCTTCCTTCCGTGGCGGTGCTTGAACCAAATCGGCGGCAGTCGTCATGGTGGATTTTTCAGAGGAAATTGGTGGGGGCAGAGAAGTAAGAGGAGTTCCGCTCTGTTGGAGAAGATGACGAGCTCAGGGCCGAATAGATTTATATATAAAAGAGAGAGAGAGAGAGGCTTTCTGCTGAAGCGGGTCGTTTTTAGCTTCGTCAGTGGCCTTCTAGATGAAGTATCGAGAAGAAAAATATAAAACAGAGTCAAAAAACGAGAAGTTGAACAAGTTAAGGACGGAAAAGGAAGTGTAGTCCTTTTTTCCTTGGTCTTCCAGAAGGGCAGGCGAGTGGGTACCAGGAAAGAGCATCCTTATTTTAATTTTTTCTCTCCCTTCTGTAAAGTTGTTTGCATTTTCCTTGTTTCCACAGGTTTCCGCAAGTACATTTTATACATACAGATTATACTCCTTATATTTATAAAAAAAAAAAAAAAGTGAGCTAGTTGACGGATTTTGGCCATTGGATAGCAACCTCGCTAGATCTCGGTTAAGGATGAGATGGATGATCCGTATTTTTGTCCCCTAAAGCGCAAGCTACTGGCATAAATGATTGTTGGCCGAACCTAGGGGGTACTGAAACTTGATTTGAATTTGAGATCTTTTAAATTTGTGCCAAGCAGTCCTGTTGCAAGCCATTTATACACATGTCAAGGAGTTCTCAACATTAAGCACTTCAAATTCGTGTCAGGGAATTTTGATGCAACAAATGCGTTTGTTTCACTGAAAATTTCATGATAAAAAAAATTCCTTGGAAATTAATTTAAACAAAAATTGTTAGTTTTCATTTATTCAATTTGTTAAGAAAATTCATTCTTGCTAAAAGGGAAGTCTTTTCCTCCAACCTAATCTTATGGATTTCAATCCATGGAAAGCATTTTATGTAGATTGATTAATTTTCTGTCACAAAATACTGGAAAATCGGAAAATAACTTTTTCTAAGACAGTATTCCTTCGAACAAATGGATCATAAGTAAGCATTTTTTTTCTCATAGTTTATGCTCATATTCTAGAAGCATCGTATACTCCGCGATGAGGTAAATAGTTTATTCTCATATCCAAGAGCATGATATATTTATTTATGAAGTAGACAGCGCCATATTCTACTAAACATTTCAACAGCTTAATAATTAGAAATTTCAATTCATAATTTAAATATATTATAATTTAGAGTGAAACATTTTTCATATTTTTATGAATTCCTCATTTATGAGATAATTCAATTTATCAATTGTACCTGGAATAGCCAATTAATTTCGGACCTTGGTCTCCAAGCATATAAAACCTATTGGGGTCTTGTTAAGACTATTTAGTCCATGAAATGTTTGTCAACGGAGGATTGCAAAAATAAGAGGGAAAATAGAAGGAGAAGATATCTTCCTTCCTTCCTTCCTTCCTTGGATGTTTAGGTATGGACGAGAATTCTCCGCTTCTGTAATGCTTTTTCAATACCTCAGTAAATCTTAATTATTGATTTATGAAATGAATTTTTATCTACAAATCAAAGAAAGTACATTATGGAAAAGATACTCATCTTCAAAGGGTGTGGATTCTTTGTTCGATACAATGCTCCCTCTATTTCACTTAGGAGAAAAGGAAAAACCCACATCCCAACTAAAGTATAATGTAATGGCTTCCACAATCATGCTTAATCGGCTGTTAACAATAAAATTTCTATATTATTTTTTGAGCAAAAATATCAATTTTGACTTAATGACCACTTACATACTTTTATTTTTACAAATATCGTCGGTATTCCTCCAAACGAAAGTTCATATTGAAAAGACCAAATTGTCCTTCTTTACAAACTCATTTTATTATCATCTTGCCTATGGTTTCTGGTGAATTGGTTTTATTTGAATTTGGGTGTTTTTAGTGAGTTTGAGATTTTAGATTTTGGGATAGGGTTTAAATGGCAATAGATGTGATCATGTGAAGGTGCAAATTTGGTCTCTCAGCGGTAAAACCCATGTATTTATTTGGTATTTTCAAAAATAGAGATATGTTGGTGGCACTTGGTAAAAGGTGAGGTATGTTCTTTTGGTTTTTCCTCTTTTATTTAAATTTTATTGCGCGATTAGAAACTTCCCTTGCTTCCTATTAATGTTCTTTATTGACATTAGCTGCAATATAAGACTAAATTGTACTGAAGTGTAATATTGAATACAAATTTCTTGTGAAGCCCAATATTGCGGACAATCCTAAGATTAGCATGATTGGTTGGAAGTTCAAGAATTAAATGTCAATTGGACAAATCACATCAATTGCGTACTAATTGATGACCATCTACACATGTCAAAATCATAAATTCAACAGAAGTGTATGTATAGTCATTGGACCATTTCTTCCGTTAACTCGCTAACAGCATCTTGTCAATCGGGCATGCGATGTTATGCAAACTGCTTTGAGGTAAAATGAACTCTACTATTTCTGCAAAAATCCATCCATTACATACATCGCCTTTGGTAATCTACTCTCTCTCTATATCTCCAACTCAATCTCTCTGTCTCGCACGTGTGCCAACTACAGATTCAATCCTGGCCACCCTGTCGCGCGCGCGCGACGCAGCCTAACGAGGCCTTCACGAACGCATCGGCGCGACGGCGGTGGCCCAATCCCAGAGCCTTCAGCAACCCGATCAGCCCTTCCCTCTGCTCTTGTCGCCGCAGTCGCCGCTACTCACGATCTCGCCGTCGCACGACCCCTCTTCTCGACCTTGCGGCTCTGCCTCGTCCTCATCTCACTCAGCGCCATCTCCGTCGGGAACCTCGCCAATCCGAACGCCATCAGGTACCACCGGCACTTCTTCCTCCGGACCGTCGGCGACCGAGTCCTCCTGCTCGCGCTCTTTTGGCTCCGCGGCCGGTCGGGACCGGATATCTCTTCTCAGGAGTAGGAGGAGGAGGAGAAGGAGGCGATTCTCGGTGGGAGATGAGCTTCCCGCAGAAGACGATGCGGCGATCGTCGGAGCGGAGGTCGGAGGAGCAATCGGAGTCCCCAATCGACGAGAACTCGAAGAAGTCGTCGTGATCGGAGGAGGAGGACGACAACGAGGACGTGGAGGCGCCATCGTCGGCGAAGGAGCAATCAGCGGCGTCGCAGTAGAAGGAGAGGTTGCAGAGCGAGCGTGTCGTCGCCGTCGCCGTCGCCGTCGTAGTTATTGGGAACTTGCACCGGATCGGCAAGTCGACGAGCTCTTTCTTCCGCGGTGGCACTTGAACGAAATCGGCGGTGGTCGTCATGTGGAATTTGGAGGAAATGGGAGAGAGAAGTAAATGAGGAAACTGCTTGTTGGAGAAAATGAGTCAGGGCTGAATGGATTCTATATGGAAGCGATGAGAGAGAGAGGTGGATGCTGCTCCGATGGTTCGTTGTTTAGCTTGTTATGGGCCTTCTAGATGAAGCATCCAGAAGAAAATTGAAAATGTAATTAAAAAAAGAAAGTTAAAATGAGTTGTTAAAAAAAGGAATTAGAAAATAAAATGGAAAGAAAGTCATTCCGTCCTTGGTCTTTAGATGAGCAAGAGCAAGCGAGAAGGTAAAAATTGAAATGTAATTAAAAAGAAAGTTAAAAATGAGTTGTTAAAAAAAAAAGGAATTAGAAAAATAAAATGGAAAGAAAGTCATTCCTTTTCCTTGGTCTTCTATGAGCAAGCGAGGAGGTAAAAAAAATTGAAAATGTAATTAAAAAAAGAAAGTTAAAAATGAGTTGTTAAAAAAAAAGAATTAGAAAATAAATTGAAAAGAAAGTCATTCCTTTTCCTCGGTCTTCTAGATGAGCAAGGAGAAGGTACGATTTTTCCATTTTTTATTATAATCTGTTTACGTTTACATGCTTTGGAAGAATTTATTACAATTTTTTTTGCCCTCCTCGTTCCACGCTGGATGTCTTGTCTCCAAAACTCAAGTGACGCACGCAGGTTATTCATCAATGCCCGAGATTCCGAGGGATTATTGTAAATTATCTAAAAAATTAGATTAATAGGTGAATGCGCATTTTAATGTTTAAATATTTTAAAACTTCTCTTCACATATGAGAAAATGTTGTATATAAC